>NC_061119.1:150615771-150733293 GCF_002878395.1 Capsicum annuum | reverse complement strand
TATCGTTGGAAAGATGGTACAATTATCTTCACATTAGTGGGTCTAGAGCTGGAAAATTCTACGCGCATAAAGTGTTATACACTTTCAAAGCAAACCCCTGACACACTAAAAGAAAAACTGCTCTAGGAAAAAGTACAGGGTATTATAATATCTCACCCTTAGGAACATTCATCCTTGAATGAGACTAATTAAAATGAAGATACTGAGAAATTGAGGCAATATGTTGGAACGCACAATTGAAACAAACTGGATGACTGAATCTAAAACATACTGAATGACTAAACTAATCTACAAGTGCATGAATTTACATGAATATAACTATATAGTTGAATCTGAGACTGGAAAAAAACTGAATTAAGGTTGACTAGTACCTTCGGATAAATATGAGTTTCTGAAGAAAAGGTGAGGATACTTGGTTTGCATGTCCGCTTCTGTTTCCTAAATAGCACCTCACCGGACTGATTTTTCCACAAAACTTTAACCAAGGGATCTTCTTTGTTCCTTAGTCTACGGATGTGATAATCAAGAATCTCTACTGGAACTTCTTCATATGAAAGTCTATTCTAAATATGTGTGCTTTCTAGAGGAAGTGCAATAGCTGAATTGTCCATGCACTTCTTTAATAAGGATATATGAAACACTTGATAAACTAATGATAAGTCTGCGGGTAGCTCAAGCTCATACGCCACCTTACTCACATGACTCAAAATCCGGTAGGGGCCTACATATCAAAGACTAAGTTTCCCTTTTTTGCCAAATCTCTTCACCCCCTTCATGGGTAAAACCTTCAAATGCATACTATCATCTACTTCAAACGCAAGATCTCTCCATCTTACGTCAGCATAAGATTTCTGATGACTCTGAGCTGCTGCCAATCTCTCTAGAATCAACTAAACTTTCTCCATAGCATTAAATACCATATCTGGTTCAATCAAAGTATCCTCACCCACTTAGAACCAACCTACTGGTGATCTACATCTCTTCCTATAAAGAGCTTCAAACCGGGACATCAGAATACGAGAATGGTAACTGTTATTATAGGTGAACTCGATCAATAGCAAGTGGTCATCCCAACTACCTTTAAAATCAAGAACATAGGCCCTCAACATATCCTCTAGAGTCTGAATGGTCCTCTCTGCCGAACTATCTATCTGTGTATGAAAAGCTGAACTGAGATAAGCTTGGGTACCAAGACCCTTTCAAAAGGCTTTCCAAAACTGAGAGGTAAACTGAGTACCCCTATCTGAAATAATGGACAAGGAAACTCTATGCAATATAACCAACTCTTTGATATACAACTTAGCATAATCTTCAGTGATATAGAACATGTGAACTAGCAAGAAATGGGTTGATTTGGTCAATCTGCCTACAATACCCCATATCGAATCATGCTGACAACGCGAATTAAGTAATCCAGTCACAAAGTCCATATTTAGCTCTTCCCACTTCCAAGTGGGAATACCAAACTCCTGTAAAGTGCCACCAGTTATTTGGTATTCTACCTTAACCTGTTGACAAGTTGCACACTTGGCTACAAATTCTACAATATCTTTCTTCATACCACTCCACTAATAGACTTCTCGCCAAATATAGTACATCTTGGTTTCTCTTATATGAATGGAGTAACGTGCACCATGCGTTTCTTCCATAATCTGCTGCCTCAAATCATCAACATAAGGCACACACAATCTACTTTGGTATCTCAACACACTATTTCCCCTTTGGGAGAAAACTTTTACCTTTTGGTCTTTAAATCAACCCTTCATCTTGACCAAACTAGAATCCTTATCCTGCTTCTCTTTCACTTCAGAAACTAGAGAAGATTCAGAACTACTCTTAATGCAAATGTTACATTCAGCTGTGTCAACAAACCTCACACCCAATCTAGGTAATCGATAAACTTCTCCAACTAGTTCCCTCTTATCATTCTCCATATGAGAAACACTGCCCATAGACAGTCTACCAAAGATGTCTGCCACTACATTGCCCTTGACCAAATTATATAACATACTCATGTCATAATCCTTCAACAATTCTAACCACCTTCTCTGATGAAGATTTAACTCTCTCTAGGTAAACATATGTTGCAATTTTTTTTTCATTAATAGATCAACATGCACCTCATAAAGATAGTGCCACCAGAGTTTTAATGGAAGCACAATAGCAGCTAACTCAAGATCATGGGTAGGATAATTTTTCTTGAAAGTCTTAAGCTATCTAGAGCCATAGACCATAACCTTATCTCTCGGCATCAAAACATAACCTAGACCATTTCTAGAAGCATCGCAATATACAACGAACCCATCTATACCATCAAGTAGTGCTAAAACTAGGGCTGAAGTTAGTCGACTCTTCAACTCCTGAAAACATTTCTCACAGGAATCTTACCACTGAAACTTAACTTTTATCTGAGTCAATCTAGACATAGGGGATGGAAAAGATGAAAAACCCTCAAGAAAATGTCTATAATAGCCATCTAAACCCAAGAAACTTCTAATGTCTGAAAGATAGATAAGTATAGGAATATTTCTTACTACTTCTATATTTTTGGGATTAACTTTAATGCCCTCACTGTAAATAATATAACCAAGAAAAGCTACTGATCTTTCCTAAATTTGGGAAACAACTGGTGATCCCTAAGAGTTTGCAACACAATTCTAAGGTGGTCTGCCTAATCATCCTCACTATGATAATAGACAAGAATATCATCGATAAAGATTATGGCAAACATGTTCACATACTTTTTGAACACAGTTTTTATCAATTCCATGAAGGCTGATGGGGCATTGGTAAGACCGAATGACATGAATAGAAACTTAATATGACCATAATAGGTTCTAAAAGCTGTCTTTAGCATATCACCTTCCCTTACTCTAAGCTGATGATAGCCGGATCTAAGGTCTATCTTTGAGAAATAACTTGCACCTTAGAGTTGGTCAAATAAGTCATCAATCTTAGGAAGAGGATATTTGTTTTTGACTATGACTTTATTCAGCTGATGATATTCAATGCACATTTGTAAAGAACCTTCTTTCTTTCACACAAATAGGACAGGAGCACCCCATAGAGAGACAATGGGCCTTATGAAACCTTTATCTAATAGATCTTTAAGATCCTCTTTTAACTCTTTAAGCTCAGTTAGAGCCATACAATATAGCGGAATAAGGATAGGATGAGTAGCTGGAAGAAGGCCAACACCAAATTCTATTTCCATATCGGGAGGTATCCCTGGTAAATCTTTGAGAAAAATATTTGGAAACTCATTGACTACACGAACTGACTAAATTGTTGGAGCCTCAGACTTAGGGTCTTTGACTCAAACTAGATGATATATACACCCTTTTAATATCAACTTTCTGGCTTTAATATAGGATATAAAATGACTCTTAGGAGACACTAAATTACCTTCCCACTCAAATACTAGCTCATCTGGAAACTTAAACTTCACCACTCGGGTGCAGCAATCTATGGATGCATAACAAGAATGAAGCCAACCCATACCAAGAATAAGATAAAAGTCGACCATATCTAACTCTATTAAATTTGCTAACATAATTTTATGAAGGTTAGTGATAGGACACTTTCTATAGATCTATTTGGCAATAACAGCCTTACCTACTAGGGTATAAACTAAGAAAGGATCAGGGAACTTTTTAGGGACTATTTCAATAATTACTACAACTAGTGAGGTCAATTAAGAGAAACTCAACCCAGGGTCTAACAACATATAAACATAAAGATGAAAGACACAAAGCATACCAATAATAGCATCTAGTGAATTCTTCTATTGCTAATAGGATGGTACAACATAAAACCAATTCTGGCACTGACTGCCACCAGTACTGGATGTAGTGCCCTGAGGAGGGACTAGGTGACCTAGAGAAGCTGGTGCACAAGTAGCCTGAGTCTGGAGATGAACATCGCTATTACCTGCTTAGCATGTAGATACTCTTTGATTCCAAAACCCAACTTACCACAACCATAACAACCTTTCTATCCTAACAAACACTCACCAAGATGATTATTATCATACTTAGCACTTGGAGGATAATTGGGCTTTCCAACCATACTATTCTAGGAGATGGACATTAAAGTCTTATCCCACTGCTCTTTCCTAGCTCTGGGAGTAGGAGCGCTACTTGAACATGGAGCTGGCATACATGAACAATTCTGAAACTGCGAATGATTTCCCCCTCCAAACTTTGTCTAGCCAACTCATACTGCCCATCCTAGACTTCTTATTTCCCCTGTCTCTTCCCCTAAGATTTTCTTCCTCAATCTATTGGGCATAAATAACCAACCTAGCAAGATCCATATCCCCAATAACCATGGCAGTCCTACACTCCATGACTACCAAACTAGATACTCCAGTAACAAACTTACTCAGACTCTCCCTAGGGTAAGCCTTAGTATCAGGGGCATACTTACACAACTGGTTGAACTTAAGATAGTACTCCTTCACTAACATTGAGCCCTGCCTCAGGTTTATAAACTTATCTATCTTAGCTTCTCTTATTTCATGCAAAAAAAACCTTTCTAGAAATACGTCCTGAAATACCTACCAACTCATAGGAGCTATATTCTTGCCTCTACCATTCTTCCACATAATCACCCAATCAAACGCCACATCCTTCAGCCTATAGGATGCCAACTCTAAACTTTCTTCCTGAGTAGCATGCATATTCCAGGTGATCTTTCTTATCTCCTTTAAGTAAAGTTATGGGTCCTAACTTTATTTTGACCTAATGAACTCTGGCGGATTGATTCTCATAAATTCTTAGATTCTAGATGTTACTAAATCACCATTCTGCTAAAGTAGGACTGCCTCCTGATGGTTTCCCTAAATGTTGGTAGTCACAGTTTGGGATAATGCCTGAAAGGATGGCAGAAATTTAGCATGGGATACATTCTCATTCAGAGGGTCAGCAGGTTGGGGTGACTGGCAATCATTTCTATAAGAGTTAACTCGATGAGAAGGCATATTCAACTATCACATAAGATCACGAGTTAAAAGTAGGTATAGATACTATAAGCATGATAGATCATAAAAGAAAGATTTGATTTCATAAAAATGTCTCGTAGCCTCTTGCTCATGAATGTGGCGCGTATCACACCCATGACTAAGAATTTATGTAACGTGGCTTGTCTGACTCCCTCGGACTCTCATAACCTTATGCTCTGATACAAAGTTTGTAACGCCTTGAAAATAGGCCCTAAGACATCACACGATGATCAAGACTACGAGTAGCCTTAGGCTAACCCTGTAAGACTTTTACTAAATATGAAGCTCAATATACAAAAAGTATAGATATATAATCAAAGAAAAAATGCTGAATTTTGTCTGAGCTAACTAAAATTATCTGAATATAATATCTAAAAATACTAGACTTAATAGTCTAAATATTAAATACTAAAAATCTGTATCATATCTAGCAGTCTAACAAGACTCTACTATTAATAACTAGAGAGCCATTGGGACAAACCCCCAGCTGACTCGAACTATCTGTGAATATGGATTACTCTATATTAATAAGTTAATAAACTGAATAACTGGGTCCCCGAACTATTAGGACTCAACAACTATTGGGATGTAGTAGGAGATGATTAAAATCTCATAATCTTCAAATAGTAATATTTGGGTATGAACCCTAAATTCAAATTCATGGGTAATCATACAAAATCATGTAACATATAATTTAAAAATTAATTTTGGTCACAAGGATGAAAGAAATATCCTTGCTCATAACCCTACATATATTAATTGATTACTATATGAAGAAGCTTGAACTTTGAGTTTCTAGTTGTTCTTGAAGTTGATTTCTTGAAAATCTTTAATTTTGAGCCATCTTGGAAAAAGAATGGTGGAATTGGATTTCTTGGGGATTAAAATTTGATGTTCTAGGTTTTCTTGAAGAGAAACTATATGAGAAGCATGCATAATATGCTTAGAATAGTGTAGATTCTGTGTTTTACATGATTTAGGGCTTGGGGAAATGACTAGATTACCCTTTGTAAAATTTAACTAGGAACTAGAAAATCCCGATTTGGCACACTACCGCGATGCACCGCTATTGCGGTGGCTTATTAGAAATTGTACGATTGTCATTTTGGCCTCTGGTGCTACGCGGTGAATTGCATTATGTCACTAGTGAAGGAAGAGTGCCATTTTGCACTCCACTGTGATGCGATACCTGTCCAATTAAGGATTTTGATTTGATATGGGCAAATCGCGGTGAGTTACTAGAAAGGGACAAACAGGAACTTCACTGCGATGTAGGATAATCATGGTGCTCCACTAAAAATTAGAGAATTGCAAATTTTTCCTTCACCACGATGTGGTGCTTTTCTTGATATGCTACTCCATTCACTAAAATCGTCATAACTTCTCAACCGTGTATCGAATTAAGGAGAAATTGGTATTGTTGGAAAGCTTGTTCAATTATCTATAAATTGGTGGGCTTAGAGCTGGAAAATTTTACATAAATCAAGAGTTATACACTTTCAAAGTAAACCCCTAACACACTAGAAGCTAAACTTATCTACAAAAAAGTACAGGGTATTACATTCTTGATGTCTTTAATAGATCATATGTTAGATTGTCTTATTGCTAGAGGATTTTATTATTTTCTTTATGGTTATTTTGGTTATGATAAGATTTCTTTTACTTAGAATGACTAATATATGACCTCATTTACTTTTCCATTTGGGTCTTTCAAAAATTAGGAGGACATCTTTTGGTTTGCGTAATGCACGCACAACCTTTCAGCATTGCAAAATGGATATTTTTTCTAATATGGTAAAGGTTACTATTGAGGTGTTCATGGATGACTTCTCGATTGTTGGTGATTAATTCAATAATTCTTTTTGCACATCTTACTAACATTTTAAGGTGATACAAATATTGTAACTTGTTTCTAAACTAGGACAAGTGTCATTTGATGGTAAAATAAGGAATAGTGCTAGGTCATGATACTTAAAGAAAAAGGATTAAAGTTGACAAGGAAAATATTGAAGAGATTGAAAAGTTGCCTCCACTAAATTCTTTGGAGGTTATTCGTAGCTTTTTGGGCCATGATGGTTTCTATTTAAGGTTCATTAATAACTCCTATAAAATTGCAAATCTTTTATGGAAGTTGTTGCAGAAGGAGGTGAAGTTTTTGTTTGATTCTCAAAGTATTTGAGTACCTGAAAAACAATTAGCATATATTATTATGTCTCGCAATTGATGCTTGTCGTTTGAGGCTATATGTAATGCTAGCGGTGCGGTACTAGGGACAGTCCTAGGCCAAAGTCAAGAGAAGATCTTACTTCCCATCTACTATGCAAGAAAACTGCTTAACCCTACTCAAAATAATTATACGTTTGCTGAACAAGAGTTGTTTGTTGTGGAGTTTATATTTGATAAATTTTGATCTTATTTCCTTCGCATGACTGTTATGCATACTAACCATACAACTCATATGTAACTCATGGATTTGAATTATGCGCAACCATGATTTATCTATGGCATACTTTTATTGTAGGAATTTGACTTTAGGGTCAAGGATTGGAAAGGAACTGATAATTACTTTGCTGACCACTTATTATGCCCTGAAGAAAAGGCCATGTAGAATCTTAAGAGTAATATTAAGATTAGTGATGTTGTTCTTGATGAATAGGTATTGGATACATCATAATATTTGATTACATCGGATACGCACTCTTAAAAATATTTGGTAAGTGATGTGTTTATTGAAGACATATCATGTCATCAACGTAAGAAATTCTTGCATTTTATGTGGATGTTCTTTAAGGAAGAGCCATACTAGTTCCAAAGTTTTCTAGATGGATTAGTTCATATATGTGTTCTTAAAGCTGAAATGATGAGCATCTTAGAGGCATGTCACTCATCACCAGTTGGGGGTCATCATGGTGATGTGCAGACTACGCACAAGACCTTACAATGTGGATATTGTTCGCCCACCATTTTCAAAGATGTTCACAACCATGCTAAGACTTGTGAGCAATGTCAAAAAAAGTAATATCTCCGAAGTTTATCCTTGAATAAAAAATAAAACTAAGTACTTGAATTAGTTAAATATGGGGATATCTACTATGCAAATGAACTTCAACATCCTTAGTAGCCTCTTTAATTAGGTGATGTCTCAACTAAAACTTTATAGAATCAATTTAATAATAGCCCAAATCCCTAGTATAAATATCTAGTACAAAATGGGTTCCTCCTCGTAGGAAAAGTCATGATTTAACATAACAAAATCTCATGGAATCATATGTGTATCAATTGGATAGTATTTTTTAAATATCAAAACATGGAATATCAAATGAACAACTGAAATATATCAAGTAAAAGCTAGACTATACGCTAGATCTCCAAACATCTAAAGGATCTTAGAAGGCATAGTTTATTTTGACTATGCTTCCCTTTCATCCTAAATCTCATCACACCTTTCATGGGTGAACCTTTAACAAAACTTTCTCTCTAAGCATGAATGTTACATCATGAACTCTACGGTTGGCATAACTCTTTTTCCTACCTTGGGCAGCCACAAGTCTCAATAGAATCAATCATCTTCAATTCATTGAGTCTCTTAGTAAATTAATTCCCCAAGGACTGTATTCAAATGAATCAAACTATAACCTTGAAGATCCTTGAAGCATATCCTCTAAGACCTAATAGTCTAATCTTACATTTTATCTATATGAGGGTAAAAAGTTATGCTCATATTAAGCTATGTAATTTGATATGCCATGAGCTTACAATACTTTTGATGCTTAAAATGGGGAATACTTACAAGTACGAGGATGTTCCTATATAGATATAATGGGTTTTTAGGTGTTTTTAGTTCAAATTTTCTCTGATGAATAGAGTGCTAGATTTTAGACAAATAATGCATCTGATGACCCCATACCACAATCATGAATCCTGACCATAATTGTACTCAACCATCATAGGAAGGAGAAGAGGATAACTCCCAGGAGATGATCAGGCATAATCTTCCCAAAATCATAAGTTGAAATAATGACTGTATAGTTTAATCGTGGAATAGACTAACTGGAAGCAAGGTTGTATGACCATAGTAAGAAGAATATTATATGATTGGATGTGATATCCAGACATAGAAATGACAGACGTAGCAAGGTGTTATTGAAGGAAGGTTCACAAAACAATTATGCATGAGTGGAAGTCTAAATGATCAAACGACCACAGTATGCGGTCATAGGTATAAATAATACAAAAGAAGACCTAAAAGTGACAAAGAATAAGACAAACACAAGCACCAATGGTAATCATAGAATTAAACCACAATCATACCTTTTATTTGTTCGGGCTGACCGACATAAAAAACTTGTTATGTTTAGGATAGGTTATTTTTGTCAATAGATAGTTTTATTTGTTCTTCTTTATCTTTTTTTTAACATTATTCTAAGAGCTCTAAAGAACATTCTTGGTGTTTGAATTACAGAAATCATCTTTTATGGTTGTATATAAAAGTATGATGTTGGAGTTTTTCTTATTCTATTTTTAAGTTCATATTTATGTTTTCATATGAAAATTTTTTTTGTGTTCTTGCAATTATGAGTAGATAAATACCATAACTAGTGTTCTAAGAACCATAAAGCATTAATGAATCAAGATTCATAGTATGAGTAATTCACAATCGATGTTTATGCATGTAGTGTTATTTACTTTGTTCTGATTGTATCTTGGTGGTGTGCGATGTTAGAATTCACCTTTTATTTACTTAGTATAAAAAGGGGAGTATGGATGGGTAAAAATGAATGAATGAAAAAGACTTAGAGATACCATCCTCCACTTAATTGCTTGATCTGATAATGCAAGATGGTTGCCTGGGATCAAAATTAAGGGTTAGTATAGCAGGTTCAAGAGAAGATAAAAGTTAATTGAGTATATTGCACATAAAATTGCATCAAACTATTCTATGAATACAAAACCTATTGATTTTACATAAAGAACATCGGTAGAGACTATAAGGTATAAAGAACCTAGGGTGTTGTGATGTTGTTGGGAAACATAGTCTTAGAGCCTTTCTTATAATGATTACAAATCAAATAAATCAATAATTTCTAAAAATAAATTATTTATTTACAAAATACCCCTTTTTCATAAGAGATTGTTATTTATTTCCTAACCTATTCCCTCTATTCCTTCTCTATCCAATCCTATGGTGGATGTAGACTCTTTGGTCCTTGAATTTTATACTAAGGCCTCTGTGGTTGTGGCAAATAATACGGATGTAGAGGATATAGGGGATGAATTTTGACCTTGTAAGAAAAGTATGATAGAGATTTGTAAGAAGAAGATGGTGAAGGAGAAAGTGAGTGAGCATACCTCTGCGGTACAGATTCTAGAGGGTAAGGAAATATCACCTATTTTTTAGATGTTGGTTCAGTTAAGAAATGGTACAGAGTTTGCCTACATGACATCATATAGAGCATCAGTTTTCACTAGTGCACACTTACCATGGAGTGCCTTAAATGTAATTGAGGCTACGAAAGCTAAGGAGATTGGAGGGGTCTCATCTATAGCCCCACCAAATTAGTCAATAAAGGGCATCTAGTGTGCCCGTAATGTGTCCCTTGGCCGAATTTTCCATTTTTTATGCTTTCGAGCAATAAGGACATGGTATGGTTTTTATGTTTAGCCTAGGAATGTACCATAATCAAGGGTATTTGTTGGATTTTTCTCCTTCTTCGACTGTGATATCATAGTTAGAACTTGTATATTTATGTGATCAGTTTTGTGTTTTTATTTTTATTTTGTGTCTTATGTGTTAATTAGAGAAAAATAAGAAAACTTATAGTAGTCAAAATAAATTGAGCATTAAAACTTCTTGGGAGGTGAAAATAAATAAAATGAAAACAATGGGGATGTCCGAGTTACTATTTTATTTTAAAACATGGTAAAAAGAGGGGAAAAGGTTGGGTAAAGTTTTTAAAGTTGGCTAAGTATCAGTGCACACTTCACGAAACAATCTGTGATCAACATTTTAATAAACGATCATGGGTTTTATTATTGTAGGGTGCCAAATACTGAGTTTCCTAAAGTTCATAAGATGATCACATCCACAATCATCATATATGGTGTGATCATGGTATGTGTTCATTTGACATATAACTAACCTGCAATTTTGGGGTTCCTTCCTACTATAGAAAGGTATAACAGCACCTTTATTTCATAATCGTGGGAAGACTCGTCTGAACCTATTAAAGAACCTATACTATTTATTCAAAACTGGTACTAACATTCACTCTTATAGTTAGAATCCTCCAAAGACCCTCAAGAAAATGTAGAAGGAAAACTCACAAAAGTGGGAACCTAAGAACATACCTCCATATTTAGAAAGTGAATCTAAAAGCTCAAGTAGTGATGAGGTGGAACATGAAACTAGTTATTGTAGTAACCAACATACACCTTGGAACACTAGGCCTAAAACAAAGGAGTTGGAGAAGGCCAAGGAGACTACATATACTACGTTGGTTGTAGTATACACCCCAATCAACCTTCCCCAATTTAAAGAGGAAAAGTAAGAAACGAACAAGGACTAAGGTGAAAATATTAATGTTGTTGAGGAGATGAGTTTCTCAAAGGAGGATGAAGAGCCTATTCCTAAATCCTTTGAGGACCTAAAAATAATGTGGCACATAGGGGTACTGACCCAAGGAGTGGATTTTTCCAGATTCTTATGACTAATCGATGGGATTTAACTAAATAACCGAGACAAAAAAATGTAGTATCCTGGATTATCCCCAAATATTACTTGAAATACTATACCGGTTCGTGAAAGATGTTCAATTATTTGAGAAGGATAAATTAGGGATGCATACTAGACCATTATATAATTATAGACCAAAATTTGTAAGGCTGCACCATCTTTGTAAAAATGTTGAAGAACCTGACTTCCTCAGGAAAAGACATAGATATGAGGAAGAAACCCAACTGGACACAATAAGAGTCAAGGATCATGAGTTTGATATATTGGTTATGACCATTTCTAAGGTCTTATTTTACGAAGCATTTATGTAGGTGTAGGACACTCTGGAGACACTCGAATGAAAGACTTAAAAAGGGAGAAAAAGTTGACTGTGGATGATAAGAATATGAATTATAAGTCGTTGGTGGACCATTTTTAAAAGCATGTGAAATGTAGTCTGGGTGAATGGGCCAACAATCTATAAGCATACCTTTAATTTCTCAACAAATTAGTGGTGATTTGTTGTTAGGCATCGTATAGAATATATGTCAAATGACAAAAATGAGGTGCTAAAATGAGGGCATAATTTCTGCTTTTATGATAGAATTGGAGCATAACGTTCCACCTATCATTGGGGAGGAGATTTGGGATTGAGTTTTATATTTCAGAACACATTACTTTTCCCATACCTTATTAAACAGATCCTGTAGGACTCATAAGTTCAAGCTATTTTGGAAGTCGATAACTTATCTGCCTGTCTATAATTGCATATATTTCTTTGATAAAGGATTTCAGAAACCTAATAGCTCCAGTACATATAACTTTTCAAAATTACAACCAGAGGTAGTACGGGGTGATTGTCACAATCCAATTTCTCAGGTCATGATAGCACCCAATATGACCCACTAGTAGATAAGTTGATCCATTGTCCAAAATATCTAGTAACACACTATCTAGAGAAATAAAAGGAAATCAAAGAATACATATGAAGGAAATACTAATATTTATATGTATGTATGTATATATATTTATATATACATAAGTTAACATAATATCTTTGACTACAATATGAATACAAGTCAAATACTAAATAAATATATAAGTGCAACCCCTCTCTGAAAACAATATAGAGATCATTCTAATCAATAAGAGGGAGAATAGTAGTACTCTGAATGGAAGGACCTCACCCTAAATCTTCTATCCATAGCTTCTCCACACGATGCACACAAAAATGGCAAGAAGCCAAACTACGATAAGCAGTCTATAAAATTGTAGTATGAGTACCAAACATGTGGTACTCAGTAGGAAACAACCAAATGAGATACATAGATAATGCATATAAATTACATACAATCAAGAATATAAACTACATGCAACTATAAAGAAATTAACATAATAAAGCAAGGATGGCAATAAATATAAACTACATATTCTAGCCATATTTAGGAACTAAAAAACTATATTGTATATCAATAGCCAATATATAAATCAAGAGTGCAAGAAGGATATATAGTGTTATAAAAGGCCAAGGAAGATATATACAATATGAATAAATAAGGTAAGAGAATGGGATATACAGTAATACTATATTTACATATTGATGAGTTTTGAGTTTACCACTCAACCGCACTCATTGTTCATGCAAATTACCTTGTTATGGAGGAATAAATGAGACATAATTGCGATTAGATTCACTAATATCCACTTCTTACAGGCATAGAGTTAAAGGGTTAGAATGATATGGATTGGAGCTCAAAATGATCAAAAAGGGATCAAGAAAATACAACTGAAGACCGAAACAGAAGGGACTAAGGTACCGCAGCCGCGATCTATTGACTGCAGTTGTAATAGTCAAGAATGGTAAACTAATCACATTTGTGGAGGTAAATCATGGTCGCGTAGCCTCGATCGCATCCAGACCTGCGTGATCAGGGCCTAGCTAGAGAACACAGCCTAAGGGAAAATCTATAACTACACATGCTAATCCAAATTGAACAAAATCACTCAAACCCTATCATTAGTGAAAAAAATCAATTCCATCTTCCCCAATTTTTTTAGGTTTAGTATTGTGTAGTTCATACCCTCTATTTTTGGAGACAAAATATTGTATAAATATTTGGTGAAAAATATATTGGAGACTTACTAAGTGGAAGATTTGCTCACTTTCATTATTTATATTGTTGGAGAGCCAAGTTTTAAGTAAGACTCACTTAAATCTTCACCAAATCATTTCAATGGAGATTATTGGTGTATCTATCCTTGCTAATCTTATGTGTGGCTAATCTCCCTCTTGGGGTTAGGATAAGAAGTGTTTTAAGTGTGTGTGGGTTTTTATTATTAGCATCGATTTGGTAGTTCATGTTTATAGATTTGTCATTGCTATGCTACTTTGGTTGGGATTTGATGGGTGAAAGCCCCAAATACCCACAAGGGTTTGATTGGTGAATGCTCCAAGCTCTAGAAAGTTCAAGGCTATCATTGAAAAAAGTGTTTTTGGTGAACATTAGGAATCCATGTCATGCTCGAAAGAAGGATCTGGAGACCAAAACAATGTTAGACAATTATGTGTGTAGTTTACTAAATTATCACTATCTTAGACATAAGGGTGAATATGAGGTTAAGTATGACATAGGTATCATACTTGAAATAGGGATGCCTAGATTGAGGTTGTTTTTATCAATTGTTGAACACACCTATTAGGTACTCGAAAGAATCAATGGGTGAAAGTTTGGTGTTTTGTTGAAACACTCGCATCAAAATCTTTAACCAATCCTACCCTTATTTGATTTAAAAACTCGATGTTGATGACTAAATCCCATATGTCACTCCCTTAGTAGTGCATAATCCCAAGATCCATGTTTAATTGTTAAAACTCTAATTATTCATTGACTCGAATATATATTAGAAAAAATCCAAAAAGAAATATTAGTGTAGGAACCTATCCGCTATTTTATCATTTTTTTACCATTTTGTTTGAATTTAACTTGTATCTATTATTTCATATTAATTTCATCACCACTCACATTGTTTCTCATCGATTCGACCCCTACTTTAAATTGGGTAAATATATTAATGGTGATCGTATTGAACTTAAATTGATATGTAAGTAGATAATTATAAAAAATAGTGTTGTTGCTGGGAAACAATTTGGCGTATTAAGTTTTTTTGGAATTTTAGTTACCTGCTTAAATTCAAGCTTGTATATATTTGTATGTGATTTTCTTTTGTAGGTAGAGTTTATTTTATTTTTACTTTTCTATATTATCTTACAAAAAATATAATATTTGTAGTTAGAAGTCTGATCTTGAAAATCCATATCTATATCACAAAGTACCACATTTTATGAGCGATTGTGACTATGCTCCCCGGAGAGAGATAAATTTACCATCTTAATACTATAGGGAGTATAGATGCTCTTTATGTAGTGGTATAGATGGACATTGGAGCAATTGTCCACATGTCCCCTCCCCCCATTATACTAACTAAGGTGTTTGTCCTTCTTATAAGATTGACAGGTATGATGAAGAGAAAAAGGAAGATCAAGATACTTAGTCTAATAGATGTGACCCATGGTTATAAGACATTTTAGATCGGTGGAAAGCAATGAATGAGGGATTAGAGCACATACATCAATAATGGACAAGTGTTAAGAATGAGGTAATGGGAAAAGAAGAAAAGCTTGAGAACGAGGTAATGGGAAAAGAAGAAAAGCTTGAAACTATCATTACCATGCCCATTACCCAAAATGAGATATGTACAGAACAGAAACCAAGATATGATGATGAGCTTGGTAGCAAAGAATCCTCGGTGGCTTCCCAACAATATAAATCAAATAAGTAAGGAGAGGCCAAAATAAATGAAATATATACTAGAGTCAGAAGAAGAATCAACGCAAAACTCTTATAACAACTCTAGTTCATTTCGAGGTGACAATGCCTTTGAGGAAGCTAACCCAAAGTTAGGTATTGGACCTCGTTCAACCTATTTTTCAATATTAGGCATAGAGTATGTGATGAGGATCCATCCCTTTGACCAAATAGAGGATTGTAGGGAGGTGGAGTCCAACTCTTTTATTTTGGAATTGGTCATTCCAAAAAAGCACCTGGATCCCCATCCATCAATGGCCAAGGAACTCAATTTTGATGTACAAAGAATGGCCCATTTTACCCATGGAACCAATCCATACATTTGACGTGAAATTGGTTAAAATGTTTAACTCTTCAAAATGACGAGATCGAAGCTTCCTTGACATTTTACCATCTCTTCAAAGTTTCATCTTGGAAGATTTGAATTTTCTGTCCCTATGCCACTCATTGCCCATTGAGAGAAAGTTGGGATGGAGATTATAATTTTCTAAGTGGAAGCATAAAGGGAAGGATTAAAGCTATCATGCTATGATGTTAAACTAAATGCTCGATGGGAGGCAACCCATTATGCCACAAAAAGTTTCCCGTATCCTTTTATTTATGCATGATAGGGTAGATTTTGATTTTTGTTATTGTTTGTGTGCATGCATAACCCATACAATATTGGTTATTAGAGGCATTTTGGTTGAATGTGAAAAGAAAGAATACGTGAATTTGGAAAATTGACTAAGAAGGATATGCAGGACATTCAGTTGTTGGTCACGATTACCGCAACCACAGTTTGTGTCCACGTGATCATGGACGCTGAATGACCGCGATCGTAAAACTAAGACCACTATAGTGGTCTAATCAGATTAAAAAGACCATATATTTGCCCATTTCCCCCCATGATCCTCTCTTATTTTCTCTCAAAATCCTCTCTAATTTTTGGCATTCTATAGCATATACAAGCACAAATTCACCAGTTTGCATTCTTTCAATCAGTAAGTTGTCAAACTTACTTTAGTTTTCGTGTGTAATTACATGTTTAGAATGTATGGTATAAAATAAGGCCTAAAGTGGTGTTTTTAATGTTAGATACATGCTTAATTGTCGTAATTGCTGTGGTTAGCTATTGTATTTGGCGTACATGATAACGGGGAAGCCTTGAGTACCCAAAATTGCACTTTAAACTATTAATGGAATCGTGTGCACAATGTGTTCAATTTAAGGCCCGAAAGAATCAAATTTTAATTCTTTCAAATTTAAGGACCGTGATCACACATTCTGGGCTTTAATAAAATGTTTAGAATGTTGTTATTCCTAGTCAAAATAGGGGATTGGAGGTTAAAATTGCATTTTGAAGTATTTTGCAGAAACTGTCAACTTGGTCTTAGGTACAACAATCGCGGTAGCAATGACTGCGGTCCCGTCACTGCTGTCACGGTTATATCCCCGCGATCGCCCAACCTGAGGGCTGGTTCTGGAAGACATCAAAATTTCTTCCAATCCTTAGCTTCCCCTGAAACCTTCTAGAACATTACCTCATGAACCTATTTGTTTGTTCTAGCATATTTTAATCAATAACAATAATGTTGGCATAAGATACATTGGTTACAAGTTCTATGACTCAAAAATTGGAGATTCTGACACTACCTGATTCATGGCCACCCAATGGCAGCAGTCCTACTATGACAATTACCACTGGACAAAGCTACTCCCTGAAAGGGGTATAAACTTAGATAAAGTAGAGAAGAAGTTACAAGAATTCCATGCCAGACTCACTGCTACTCGGTGGATATGTTTTGCCCTAGAATTGTTCTATACAAATTAACAATAGGTGAATAAGTTCTACACAAACCTCAGCATAGTCTCACTCACAAACCTATTCATGATAATTCGGGGTAAACAGGTAAACTTCAGAGCTGAGCAGCTCAATTTAGTGAATGGGCACCCAGATTCTGACATGGGGAAATTTCATTCTAAGAGATTCAATCTAGGGTCCTGAATGGCTAAAATCCTATGGCTAGGAAATAAAGTCCCTGTGCTACTACTAAAAAAGATATTCCACTGAATGACTTTAAGGCTGAAGCAAGGATATAGCTGAACATCATTTGTAGCAGGGTTTCTCCTAGCACTAATATGACCATTGTCACAGAATCTAGGGGTCGGATGGTGACATTTATTCTATCAAGCATATCTTTGAATGTAGGAGAGATTGGAAGCTCATAATGGAAGTACATCAAAGCCCATAGATGTACTTATCTTCCTTTTCCTTCTCTTATAATTGAGTTGTGTAAAAGGGAGGGGGTGGTAGAGTATACTATAGATACATGGGTGTGGCCAGTCTCTCTTATCTACCCACTCAAATTTAGAGGTAAGGGTGCCTAGGTCAGAGTAAGAAGAGAAAAGCAGACATGGGAAAATCAGCCCAAAAGGACATAGATTCTTGCTGACTTCGCCAGCCAACCCACTCAATGACCTCTCAGGTAAAATGAGAAAGGTTAGGGAGTTAGTTTCCAGATTGCCTCAGTGACTAGGAGAGCCATCCACCACTCGCCATAAATATGTGACTCGATCAGATTATGACAAATATCATAAAGAATAGAAGAAGCAAGGAGCCACTATTTCAAGTTTAGTGAGAGCCTACTCAGCCTTGGCAGGATCACACAGGGACTTTAAGGAGTCATATGAGAAGATGGTAAAGAGAGTAAAGAAAAGAGACAATTTTTTCAAGAATCTATAGAAGGGGTAAAGGGTATCTTTAAGGTTCTCAAACCTAATGAGCAACCACCATCACCGAGGTTGGACAGTAAAGATGAGGCCTCTACTAATTAGTCAGTTGATGATACTGATGGTGATGGTGTAGAGTCAGCAGGAAAGAGCGAATCATGATGTTTATTTAGGGAGACCCTTTTACCTTAACTTAGTTTCACTTGTAATGAGTACACTGTATCTTTATGGTTGGGGGTGCCCCGGGTATTTATTGTGATTTTTGGTTGATATTTTGGATATTATTTTTATTCTATTTTGGGGGATGCTACATTGTTGAGGCACTCTGATGGTGCCCATTTTTTTGGATTATCATGTTTTTCTTCTAATTTTAGTATTCTTTTTATTTAATTTTATTTTGACCTTTTTGATGCATAACTAGCTTTGCCTTATGATTGATTGAGTGACGACACTCTTAAAGATAAAGCATCGTGTTTGGTTTTGAGGCATAAATGCAGGGGAATTGTCAGTACCTGTAACTCAAATGTAACGAATGCAAGGGAAGTCTGAGTACATGTTGCATTTTATTTTGTTATAACTGAGGTCACTTTATACACCATTGGTGGAGTCTGAGTAGCCATATGGTTATCTTTCCCATTTTAAGCCTAAATGTGAGACTAAGGCTTTGGTAGTAGGCGTAGTTTAGAAAATTGAGCGTGTTGTTAATGTAAATCAAACAACCTCCTCCATCCAAATTTTTTCAAAAATCAAGAGCATGTACATGAGCAACTTTGTAACAATTTTTTTATCCTTTTATGGCACGGTATATTGTTGAGTTGTAAATAATATTAAAAACTCAAATTTTATCTCGCGAAAGGGATAGTTGATCCTCCTTGATGAAATTTTTTCATTCATGTCTCGTATACTTGTGTTATTTCAAACTTTCCTCGATAGTCTCTCAAGGATAGTTTTGATTGTAGGTGGTTAGAGAAATGATCTTAGTCCATACTTGTGATTTTGGAGGCCACTTTATCCTAAAAAGACTACCCAAATATAAATGTAACCCCTAGTTTCCCACTTTGAGCCTTTAGACTATTCTTCGGCAAATGCATACCCTTGTTACCTACTTTTCCACTTTTGAACCATACCCTCCTTGAACTTTAAAATGCAACTTAAGACTAAAAGACTATATTAGGGGTGGTAAAGCTGAAGGAAAGAAGGTGGAGGCCACGAAGTGTTAGTAGAATTCCAAGGTGGCTAAGTGATGTATAAATATGTTTAGAAAAAGAAAGGATAGAATTGAATGAATGGTTTAAGAAATAGAGATAATAGAAAAGTGGTGAAAAAAGGAAGCGAGTTGTAGGCATGATAAAATAGAGTAAAAAAAAGAGTGGCCAATAGTCAAAAAAGAAGATTGAAAAGTGTGATGTTGATGTTCAAGGAAGGGAGTAGCCATGTTGTTCCCAAAAAATATACTACCCTAACCCAAACCTACATTAAAAGCTTAGAAAGACCTTTGATATCTCCAACTATTTACTTTCTTTAAAATGGCGATTGAAAATAGGTGCAAGAGAGAGTTAGTGCACTTAAAAATCCTTGTTGCATATTTTGTAGCTCAATGTGAGGTATTCTATTTCTTACGAAGACAGCATGTGAAACAAGTTGAGGTGGGTGATTTTGTCACCTTCCGACAATGAGGTAAATGGAGTATAGCTTAGTTGTGGTAAAAATAAGAGTCATTTCTAGAGTATTGGTTTTTGTTTCTTGGTCGCTTGTTAAAGTCCTATGTAACCTTAATTTTAGTATTTTATAAGGAGTGGTATAGAAAAGTTAGCTTAGCCCATGTGCAATGAGTTATATGTGGTTGTGATTAAAGTCGAAGTCAGTGTGATCTTTAAGGCATAAAAGTTGGGCTTAAATAATTGTTTCTCATGATAAGAGGTGGTGTTTCTTGAGGACAAACTATGGTCAAATAATTATGGTCGTAGAGGTAAATCGCGGTTGTTGCCAGACCGGTGCGATAGCAGCCTGGCAGGGGAACTCAGCCCAAGGGAAAATCTATAACTACAGGTGCTAATCCCAAATTGAACAAAATGACTCAAACCCTATCATTAGAGAAAAAAATCAATTCTATCTTCCCTAATGTTTTAGGTTTAGTTTAGTATAGATCATAGCCTCTATTTTGGAGAAGAAAAGATTGTATAAATTTAGGGTGAAGAATACATTGGAGACTTCCTAAGTGGAATATTTTCTCACATCCATTGTTGATATTGTATGAGAGCCAAGTTTGAAGTAACATTCACTTAAATCTTCACTAAATCACTTCAATCTAGATTATGGGTGCACCCATCGCATGCTTAGTTAAAATATCCAATTGAGTCATCATTTTTCCCATGTTTTCCTCTATATCTTCATCTCTCTTCTTTTACACTTTATTAACAAAGAAAGTAGTAGGGGAGCCCTTTAGTACCTCATCATCATGAGTATATCCCCCCCCCCCCTTCCCTGTTTTTTCTTTCTAACTTCCTCAATCAAGGTTGTAGCCGCATGACAAGTCAACTACATAAGAGAGCCCCTCGTCATGTTGTCTACCATGATTTTGTAGATGGTATAAAGATACCGTTATATGATTTGGTGAAGCATTTTCTCCGGGACCCTGCAATTCGGTCATTGCATGAGTTTTTAGTTGAATCTTTCCCATAGCTCGTACAATGGTTCACCATTCAATTTTTGGAAGTTAATGATTTCATTGTGAAATTGTAGAATCTTTGAAGATGGGAAATACCGGTCAAAGAAGGTCATGGTAAGTTCATCCCATGAAGTAATTGATCCGACCAGAAGAGAGCGAAGCCACAATACCGCCTCACCCATTAAAGAGAACTAGAAAAGGTACAACCGGATGGAATCTTTGGTTATGTGTGTAATACCAAGGGGTACACACCCTTCTATGAAGTTCTTCAAATGCAAGTTGGGATCCTCAAAAGCTTGTCCCTTAAAAATTCCCTTTATTTGTAGAATATGCAACATGAAGCTTGCTCTCTTTGCTTTGCTTTTTTAGGCATCCACTTACGTTATCATAGACCACGAGCACTGCTTCTAAGATTTACCACCACAACTTAGGCACTTGGTCTCAAGTTCTATTTTCTAAGTTCATGGAGGGTACGGTTCAAAAGAGGGATAAACTTTAAAAGGTTCAAAGATTGTAATGTGGTTGACAAAGAAAGTCTTGAAGGCTTAAAATGGGTAACTAAGGATACTATTCTGCATATGGGTAGGCTATTTAGGATAATGTGGGTCCCTATTTTAACAAAGAAGGCATAAGATCACTTCACCAACAAAGAATCCTCACAATTTTCCTTGAGAGACTAACGGGGAAAGTTCAAGATGATACAAATATGCATAAACGTTAAACAACTACGCTCACCGCACATGACATGCAAAATTTTCAAGGAGCCATAATTGCATTTCCTAATAAAGACAAAAGGAATCATTTTCCATATGTTAGAAATTAAAGATTTCAGAGTCACAAAAGAGGTAATGTATTGTTAAAAAATGGTTCACATCCATACCCTTGGTTAAAAAAATTTTATACGGAGGGAGGTGTTTACTTTGCATTTACACCACGCAAAAATTTTCTATTAATGACACCGAACCAAGTCATCGTTGCACATTTTTGCTTTATGAGGGCAAACTATATGGCTACTCAGACTTCACCATAGGTGTAAGGGAAATCCCTAAACTCCAATGCCATGAGTACTTAGACTTCCCCAGCATGTATGTCTCCAAACCTAATCACGGTAATTTTCTCTTAATGATGTCATCACTCAATCCATTATCAGGAAAGGCCTATCCGCAATCACTCTAAAGAAATACAACAATCCCTATGCTCAGGGTGATTTTTTTAGATTACGATGCCTGAACACATGTGTAGACCCACCCCCAACATAATGAGTTGAAGTGCCTTTACTGCAACATATAAAAAAGTTGAAGGGCTAGAAAAACTTCCTATAGAAACAAAAAATATCTCTGGACATTCGTGATCGTGATACGACGAACCACGATCGTGGCCCATGTACTGCGATCATGGTTACTGAGATCGATTTTCCCCTATTTTGCTTTATTTTTCTATGTAGTTGTAAACTTTCCGATTCTATTTATCTTGGGCTTCTTAGACCTTCAACTTGTGTCAAAAACTTACAAAACATCAGAAATGCAATAAGTGTGTAAATGATGGGTTTTCTCCCATCAAGTGCCTAATTTAACTTCGTAACACAATCCTTCTTTATTAACATTGAGGATCTTTGAATGTACCAACTCCACCATGGCCGCCCTAGGGACTCCTTCATTTTAGTGTTTCACCATTTGCCCTTTTTCTACAAATCTTTTTTCTCATGATCTTCTAATTTGATCGCACCACTAGGGTAGGCACCCGAAATCACAAAGTGGCCTGACCACTTAAAATGATGTTTTCCCACAAAAAGCATCAAATAAGAGTTATAAATATGTACACTATCACCTAAATTAAATTACCACTTTATTATCTTATCATCATGCCACTTCTTCAATTTCTCCTTGTACAAGGCTGAACTTTCATATGCCATGAGTCAAAAATCCTCCAACTCATGAATTTTAGTGACCCTTAACTCGGAAGCTTCATCCCATTTCATATTTAAATTCTTAAATGCCCACAAGGCCTTATTCTAAAGCTCGATGGGCAAGTGACATGCCTTCCCGAACACTAATTGGTAGGAGATATACCTATTGGAGTTTTGTTGGACATCCTATATAACCTAATTTACTCATTAAGCTGCCTTGCACAATTAGCTCACCCCATACTTACATTTTTCTCAACTATAGCTTTGATTTCTCGATTAGAAACTTTGACTTGGCCACTTGTTTAGGGGTGGTATGTTTTTCACCTAATATTTGTAAACAATGGCCCCAGATACCTAGTTGTAAAAGTGTGAGCCTTTGTCACTAGCAATGGCACGTGGCATTTTGAATCTTGTAAAAATGTATTTCTTCAAGAAGAAAGGGACGTTTTTGCTCTCCTTGTTTAGAAGTGACACAGTTTCTACCCATTTGTAAACATAATAAACTACCACCAATATATACTTGTTACCAAAGAAGGTCACAAAAGTGACCAAAAAATCAATTCCCTACATATCAAAAAGTTCAAGTTCAAGATTCGGTTTAAGGGGCATTTCATGTCTTCTCCATATTCCATCTTGCATTTGACATTGATGGCTTGATTTTACCCACTCAATGGCATCCCTATGAATAATGGTCCAATAATAACTACATTTAGGAACTTTGGCGGTGGTTTGAATCCCCCTATGGTGACCATTGAATGGTGAGGAGTGATATGCTTTGAGGATATACTTCATTTAAACTTCCAGAACACAATGCCTAATCACACTATCCGTGCATTCCTCAAATAGGAAGGGTTTATACCAAAATATTTTTTATATCAAACAAGAATTGCTTTGTTTTATGATAACTAAGACCATTGGGGAGTACTCCACTCACCACATAATTATCATAGTCGACAAACCACGATGGAATTTTTCCTATGATTAACATGACTAGCTCATTGGGAAAAGCATCATCAATCTCACCATGTATTTCATGAGTATTCTCAAGATTCTAAAGATGCTCTGACACTTGATTTTTGTAACCCTTTCGGTCCTTTACCTCAAAATTAAATTCTTGAATGACAAAAATCCATCATATTAAGTGTGGCTTAGCTTCTTTATTTTCCATGAGGTATTTAAGGGTGGCATGATCCGTGTGCACCACTACTTTTGTGCACAACAAATAGGTGTGGAAATTTTCGAAAGCATAAACCACCACAAATAATTCTTGCTTTGTAACTGTGTAGTTATGTTGAGCATCATTCAAGGTCTTGCTCACATAATAGATTGGATGTTATAACTTTCTGTTGCATTGATCCAAGACCACCCCAATGCAATTCATCTTGCATCACACAATACTTCAAATGCAGATGACTAATCTGGGGCCACAATAATTAGATTCAATACAAGCAACAACTTGAGAAAACTAAAGGAACTCAATCATGCAGCATTAATATTAAATTTTTCCTTCTTTTCAAGAATTTTACACATTGGATCAACTATTTTGGAGAAATCACTAATACATCAATGATAGAAACCGAAATGCGCAAGGAAACTCCAAACATCTTTTACGGAAGTGAGAGGGGGTAATTTTGCAAGGACCTCTACCTTAGCTTGATCAACTTGTATACCACTTCTCGATATTTTTTAGCCCAAAATGATACCCTCCTTCACCCTAAAATAGCATTTCTCCCAATTGAGGAAAATTTTGGCTTCCTTATATTTCTCAAGTACCTTGCATAATTGCTCAAGGTATGACTCAAATGAGTTGACCACTACAAGAAAATTATCGATGATGACTTCTGTAGATCGTCAACCATATCTGCAAAGATTGAGAGTGTAATACCCTGTATTACCCTTGCTTAACTTAACTTTCAGTATAAGAGTAATCCTATATAAATTTTTTCTAAATACTCAATATTTTTTGGTTTAGAGCTTACCTTGTGTAGGAAATTTAGTCAACTTTCCAACAATATAAAATTCGTCCAAATTCGATACCCAAGTGAAGACTTATAGCATATTTTGTAAAATAGTGTGCCACCTGGTACATCACCACGTCGTGCTAAAGGTCCAAATGGTAATTGTTAAAATCCAGTGAGCCATCGCGATTCCACCACATCATGCGACCAGTTATTTTCCTAATTGTCACTTTCTAGTGTGACTCCGTGATCATGGCGCATCGTGCCAAGGGGTAAATTCTCATACAGTAAAGCTCTGTATCGTGCCAAGTTCCCAATTTTCAATTGTCAATTTTCAGTGACATGGCACGATAGCACCGCGTCGTACCAGAGCCAATAATCGGGTTTTTTAGTGATGAATTTTTAAATCTTCCTATGGGTAATTGGTTCTTTTTCCACGGACCTAATCAGTTTACCAAAAAATTAAACCCCTAAATAAAACATTATCTCATTATTTACTCACTTTTCTCACGATTAAAAATGTTCTCTCTCAAAGGGGAAAAACCCTAGCTTTGAGAAATCAAGAACAAGCTTTAGAATTCCTCCAAGAACCTTTAAGAATTAATATACCCAAGTATGTTAGGTGTTCATGCTTGGGTTCGTTTCACCCATGAAGTCTAAGAACCCTTATTAAACTTACAAGATCTTCGATTTATGAACTTTGTGCTTGAAATTGATTGTGTTTATGTCCATGATAGTAGTTAGGTTTCAATTAATGATAAATTATATGTTTCCATGAAATTAAAATACTTATGTGATAAATAATATGAATTGCATTCTAAATCCTTGAATTTGCAATTGAGTATTATATTCATGATGTTCATGTATTGGCCATTACCATGTGAAATAATCCATGTTCCCCAAGTGTTTGCTAAAATACCTATGTGAAGTAAATAGTGGAATCATGACATGTCATTGTGTGGTCCCAATCATGTTTAAGCTTTTCCCTACAAGTGTTTGATAAAATGTCTCTATGATTGAATTATGAACAAGTTGACATTGTTGTGCTTTGAAAGATCATGCCATGCTTTACTTTCATGCTATTGAGTCCTGGGGTATTTAATACCTAAAAATCTAGCTATTTACCTAGAGATACAATAGTTATAGAATAGTCTTATTCATATCACAAAATAGTAGTTCTCATCCAATTAATAAAACTCAATAAACTAAGTCAGTTAATTAACTCAGTATCAGTCTAGTTCAGCTCAGTATAATCAGTTCAGAGTCTATTCAGTTGGGAGTAGGATTCAGCACTGAGTGAACCCAAAGATGAGGGCTCACCTACCAGTAGAGGGTGTGATCCTTAGAAGTAGTCCTTGCAATCAAGAACTATGTAGCCAGCATAGGTTGAGACATCAACCTACCAGTTGAGGGTTGATGAGGCATTTGTACCTGCCAGTTGAGGGTACCACTGTTCTCATTAGAGTACCTTCCAGATGAGGGTAACTGTTCAGCTTGTCTTTACCTGTGGCACGATACTGATACCCTTCCAATTGGGGTTATAGGTTGGACCCTAGTTATTTTATTTGGGGTATGTTGGTTAGATAACTACCTCCCACAGTCTCAGTATAGAAATCAGTTCAATTTTATAGATCAGGACTGCGAGATATGGTCAATCAGTTTTAGTAACTTAGTCATTAGTAATGTTAGATATTAGTTACTTAGTTATCAAAACTCAGAACACAGCTTCAGTAAAAGATCAATTACAGTATACACGTATATGCATAGTATTACATACTCAGTGTTTACAGTAGTTTCAGTTATCTATGTACTGTCATATTCAGTTACTCTATATCATTCAGTCAATTATTGTTCATGCATATGAACCCTTGCATTCAGTCTTACCTCATCTAGTATACCATTAAATTTCACGTACTGATGCATACTTTTTCTTTGAGCTATGATATCTCATATCATAGGTTCTGACGCTCTAATTCCTAACCGCGCATTGACAGATTCAGTTAGCAGTAGCAGATTCAGTAGTGAGTCCTCATCTATCAAAGGTGTTATTTTATTTTTGTCGCTTTAGTATTTCAATAGTTAGAGTTAGTTGGGGGCTTGTCCCATCAACACAATATTCAGACATTTCAGTTAGAGGCTTTTCAGACTAGACTAGTTCAGATAGTATTCAGATTTCAGATATTTTATAAGATATTATCTCAGTTGTTATTTTTTATCAGTATTCAAATTGTGAACTTTTTGGCATTAGCCTATTTTCTGTGTTATTACAATATTATTATTTAGTGCTCACAGCAGATAACAGTTATGGATTAGCTTGTGGTCCCTTGGGGTCGTAAGAATCATGTAGCATCTGGGGTTCAAACTTGGGGTGTTACAAACTTGTTATCAGAGCCTAAGGTTCTATAGATTCTTAGGGATTCTGAAAGTCGCATCTAGTAGAGTCTTGTGCATGTGTATGTAGTACGCCACACTTATGGACAAGAGGCAATAAGATATTTTTAGGAAAATTTTCCATTTTTTAAGTACTCATGTCGCGTGAGTGAGCATGATCTCAAGATAAATTGTCAATCTAATCCTTTTATTCCTTCCGATCACAGAACATGCCTCCCAAAAAGACTAACGAAAGAAGAACTGGAAATCAATCAGCACCTCAGCCCGTTTAGGCAGATCCCCTAGACGAGCATATCTTCCATGCAAAATTCAGAGTTGCGTTCACCACTTTAGCCAATTCGATAGCTTCTCAAAATGAATGGCGAGCTGCTTTCAGGCCAACCAATTGGCCAATACTACTTCATCTAGGATTTAGGACTTCGCCTGATTAAATCCTCCCCTATTCTTAGGATCCATATCAGAAGAGCATCCACAAGAGCTCCTTAATTAGGTTTAGAAAGTCACAAATATCATAGGAGTAACTTCCTTTGAGAGTGTTGAGCTAGCTGCCTATCAATTACAAGATATGGCTTATACATGATTTATGTAGTAGAAGGTAGACAGGGGCGCAAATACAGAGCCCATAGAGTGGGAAGAGTTTGCTACTTCTTTTCTAGATAGATTCTTTCCCTTAGAGCTTAGAGAATCCAAGGTGTTAGAGTTCATCAATCTCAGTCAAGGCAATATGAGTGTGAAAGAGTATTCCCTTAAGTTTACTCAGTTAGCCAGATATACTCCCCATATAGTAGTAGACAATAGGTCCAAAATAAGCAAGTTTGTGTCTGGGATGTCAAAAAGTATGGTTAAGGAATGTTGAATAGCGATGTTAATTAAGGAGATGGACATATCAAGGCTCATGGTCCATGCTCAACAGATAGAAGAGGCTAAGAATAAGGAGAGTGAGAGGTAGAAAAGGAGATATAGAATAGGTAGTTTCAATTTCACTTAGCCTAAGTCCGAAGGCAGTAATCATTCACAGTTTCATCCAAAATCTTTAGTTCCGGCTCCTTCTTCAGCTAGTTCACCAATACCAAAGTTCAGGAATGATGTCAAGATAGGACACCAGGCTCTCAAATCCAAGGTAGTATGAGCAGTGGTCGTACCCATCCATTTTGCAAAGAATGTGATAAGAATCATAAGGGTTTGCATAGAGCTAGCAATGATGTATGATTCGGGTGTGGCAAGCTAGGCCATAGAGTCGGAGATTGTCCTCAGTAAGGTTCACAGGGTCAGTACAATCGTCCTCCAACTCCGTTCGATCGCCTGAATCAGTAAGCCACCACTTCCAATGCCACAAGTTGGAAACTCCCAAATAAGATTTATGCACTTCCATCCAGACAAGATCCAGAAAATTCTCTTATTGTGGTCATTGGTACGTTACAGATCTTTCACTTACATATTTATGCCTTATTAGATTTAGGAGATTCTCTATCATTTGTAACTCCTTACATAGTAGTCAACTTTAAAATCAAGCCAGGAATTTTAATAGAACTATTCTTAGTCTCTACCCTAATGGGTCAGCCTATACAGAAACTGTCCGATTATGATATCTCAAAAATTCACTTCAGCAGACTTTGTAGAGTTAGAGGTAATAGATTTTGACATCATTATCGACATGAATTGGCTCCATTCATGATATGCCTTAATTGTGTGTAGAAATAGAATTGTTTATTTTTAGTTTCCAAATGAACCAGTCCTTGAATGAAGGGGTAGTACTTCAGTTTCAGTTAATTTAAGCTTAAATTTTTTTAGATTGAACCAGTAGAAAAAAAAGTTAAGAATTCTAAGTTATTTAGTGTTGAGGTTGCTATATGAGGATTGTTGGGGCAATAAAAAACGAAGAATCGTGTATCAGAAGAAAGTACTAGCAGTGGACCTTACATTATCAGGTATAGTCCTTCAGAATGAGTTTAGTGTTTATGAGTATTGTTATATCTTAGACTCTAGAGTAAAGTGGTTTCAGTTCGATTTAAAGTTTATTAAGTGGTTCACAAACTTAGAATAATAGCTTTAAGCTAAGGGAAAGATGGTAGAACACAGGTCATGCAACTCATGACTCATGTACTCATACTTTATAGTATGCTCAGTTCCCATGACTCATGCTACACTCCTTATGATCTATTAAACTTAAATTATAGTATGTATATCCTCAATTTATATCTCTTAACAAATCCATGATATTGATATTCTATCCTTTGGGTTTCAATTGAGTGTCATGCTTGAGGACCTCATGTTTTAACCTTTCTGTGAAGTCTCCTTATGAAAAAATGTAGTAATGGGCAATTACTTAGATGGGCAAGAGTAAATATTCATGTTTAGGAAATATTATTGCATTCTTATTTCACACAAGGGTATATTTATGATGATAGGTTTGAATTTCAAGATGATGTGTAAGTGGCTAAATACATTTTGGAGATTTGAGTAGGCTTGAACATAGTTGGAGAATCCAATCCAGGTCAGACCTCAGTAGGTAGGGTTATCAGTGCCCATGTAAATAAATTCTAATTGAGGGAATAGTTGAGAAACATGGATAAGATTGCAAGTTAGTATTTGTAGTGCATAAGGCTTAGTAACTCAGTCTCAGATGATATTTCATAGGCCTTGCTCCATATTACAAAATTGGAGCCACATTGTGATTTATTATTCAGACTATGCCAAGATTCTTTGATCCTTAAAGTCGTTAGAACGTTATAGAAAGAGTGTAAAAAAAATGCCCTAGTCAAGTATAAGTCTTTAGCATGAGTTAGTTCGTAAAGCTAGAAATTCAGTTTAGCAGTCGAGCGAACAATTTTGTATGGTTTCCTATCTTTCCATCTAGTCGTCCTATCTGAAGTCTCATGAATATGACTATTATAAAATAGAGAATCCCGCTAGTTGAAAGTTCAGCTCAGTTCATGTATCATGCCTTAGTTTAAGATCCCAGATATTCAGTTACAATTAAGTTTGCAGGTACCTTGTGCATTGTCTCAGCCTTTTCTTAGTATCTCAGCCAAGTTAGCATCCTTCGGGAGACCTATTATACTAAGGGGGAGATGCACTATAATCCCCAACCTTTCATGTCTTAAACCTTCCATTTTCTCTTCACGTAATGAATCCAGTTTGGAGTAATGAGTACTCATAAGTTGACTCGCTCATCCCAAATCTCAGTCGTATGACCATTCCCATGTCATAACATGCACTTAAGGAATCAGTTCAGTTCATGATATTTAGTTCATGTATTATGTTTCAAACTTAGGCGTATTCTCATGTCTCGTTCATATATGTTCAATAAATGATCTCAGGTTCATCAGTATTCTCAGCTTAAGGTAACAGTATCCATTAGACTTACTTACTTCCATGTTAAGTTACAGTTATAAACTTGGTATTCTTTACTGTTACATATTAAGTCATGAATTTATTAATCAGTTCAGTTATGTACTCATGCATCAGATATGTATGTTCAGTATGAAAACTCATCTTACCAGTAGCTTTAGTCATGTATTCCATACATCAGATATGCATGTTCAGTGTATAAACTCAGTCCATCAGTATTTCTCAGCTTAATTAGTCTTATTCGAGGATGAATGTTCCTAAGGGGAGATATTGTAATACCCCGTATTTCCCTTTCTTAACTTACCTCTTAGTACATGAGTAATACTATATAAATTTTTTTATGTACTCAATATTTTTCAGTTTAGAGCTTACCATTGCTTAGAAAATTCAGTCATCTTTCAAATGATATAAAATTCGCCCTAATCTGGTACCCGGGTGAAGATTTATAGCATATTTCATAAATAGTGTACCACCTAGCATATCACCGCGTCGCGCTAAGATACCAAATGGCAATTTTCAAAATCCAGTGAGCCATCACGATCACACTACATTGCACCACCAGTCATTTTCCCATTTTCACTTTCTAGTATGACTCTGCGATCATGGCGTGTCGCGCCAAGGGATAAATTCATATATAGTGAAGCTTCGCAATTGTACCGTATCGCACCAAGCTCCCAGTTTCTAATTGTTAATTTTCAGTGACATAAGGCGATAGCGCCGCATTGCACCAGATCCCAAAATTGGGTTTTTCAGTGATGAATTTTTAAATCTTCCGTGGGGTAATTGGGTCTTTTTCCATGGCCCTAATTATTCTAAACACGAAATTAAACCCCTAAATAACCCATTATCTCATTATTTACTCACTTTTCTCAAGATTAAAAACATTCTTTCTCAAAGGGGCAAAACCCTAGCTTTAAAAAATCAAGAACAAACTCAAGAATTCCTCCAAGAACCTTTAAGAATTTATATACCTAGGTATGTTAGGTGTTCATTCATGGGTTCTTTTCACCCATGAAGTCCAAGAATCCTTTTTAAACTTATAAGATCTCAGATTTATGAACTTCATGCTTGAAATTGATTGTGTTTATGTCCATGTTAGTAGTTACGTTTCAATTCATGATTAATTATAAGTTTCCATTAAATTAAAAAAGTTATGTGATGAACTATATGAATTACATGCTAAACCCTTGAATTTGCAATTGAGTATTGTATTCATGATGTTCATGTGTTGACCATTACCATGTGAAATAACCCATGTTCTCCAAGTGTTTGCTAAAATGCCTTTGTGAAGTAAACAGTGGAATCATGACATGTCATTGTGTGGTCCAAATCATGTTTAAGCTTATGCCCTACAAGTGTTTGATAAAATGTCTCTATGATTGAATTATGAACAAGTGGACATTGTTATGCTTTTCAAGATCATGTCATGTTTTAGTTTAATGTTATGAGTCCTAGGGGTATTCAATACCCAAAAATCTAGTTGTTTATCTAAAGCTACAATAGCTATAGAATAGTATCAGTTATGCCAAAAAATAGTAGTACTCAGTATCTTAACAAAAATCAGTAAATCAGTCAATTACAGAACTCAGTATTAGTCTTGTTCAGCTCAGTATAATCAGTTCAGTGTCTATTCAGTTAGGAGTAGGATTCAGCACTGAGTGAATCCAATGATGTAGGATCACTTACTAGTAGAGGGTGTTATCCTTAGAAGAAGTCCTTGCATTCCAGAACTATGTAGCTAGCATAGGTTAAGACATCAACCTACTAGCTGAGGGTTGATGAGGTGTTTCTTCCTGCCAGTTGATGATACCATCATTCTCATTAGAGTACCTGCCAGATGAGGGTAACTCTTCAGATTATCTTTACCCGTGGCATGGTACTGACACCTTTCCAATTGGGGTTATAGGTTGGACCCCAGTTATCTTATTTGGGGAATGTTAGTTAGATGACTACCTCCTTAAGTCTCATTTTTAGTATCAGTATAGAACTCAGTTCAGTTCTACGATATCAAGACTTTCAGATATAGTCAATCAGTTTTAGTAACTCAGTTATCAGTAATCTGTGGTATCAGTTACTCAGTTATAAAAACTCATAACTCAGCTTCAGTAAAAGCTCAGTAATAGTATACACGTATATTCACAGTATTGCATACTAAGTATTTATAGCAGTTTCCATTATCCATGTACTTTTATATTCAGTTAGTCTATATCATTCAGTCAGTTATTGTTCATCATATAAACCCTTGAATTCAGCCTTACCTCATATAGAATACCATTATATTCCAAATACTGATGCATTCTCTTTTTTTGCGCTCTGACATCTTATATCATAGGTTTAGATACTTCGGTTCCTGACAGTGCATAGATCGATTTAGTTAGTAGCAGCAGATTCAGTAGTGAGTCCTCATCTATCAAAGATGTGCTTTTATTTCAGTACTTTTAGTAGTTTCAGTATTTCAGTAGTCGCAGTTAGTTGGAGACTTGTCCTATCAAAACCACATTCAGACAATTTAGTTAGAGGCTTTTCAGACTAGACTAGTTCAAAAAGTATTTAGATTTCAAATATTTCATCAAATATTATCTCAGTGGTTATTCTTTATAAGTATTCAGATTGTGAACCTTTTAGCATTTAATCGTATTTTTTGCACTATTATAGTATTATTATTTAGTGCCACAGTAGATATCTGTAAGACCCCGCAAAGTTCCCTCATAGTCTGGGCCTTAGAGTGTGTCTAGTGAAGTGTAATTTTGGCCCTAAAAGATTGAGAAGAGACATCCTAAGTGATTGGAATTTAAACCATATAGAATTTTATTAAATTTGAATTTTTTTCATGTATATAATTGAATTAGCTTTCCAACGATACCAATTTCATCCAAATCCGACATTGGGGTGAGAAGTTATGGACGTTTTACTGAGAGTTGTCAAAACCACTCAGGTGCGACGGACGATCTGACGGACCGTCGAGCCTGCGATGGACCATCGCTCGGATCATTGCAACTAAAGCAGAAACTCATTTTCCTAGCCCAAGTACAATGGCTAGGACGACGGATCATCAAGGCTACGACACTAAGGCAGTGTGGTCTCATCCTGGCCATCATGTGACGGACGAACCGATGGACCATCATACCTATGATAGACCATCGATCCAACCATCTCATCAAGGTAGTATGTCCCTTTACTGTTCATTGTGCAATGAATGACCTGATGGACCGTCAAACTTATGATGGACCATCGTTCCAACCATCGCAGACCCCGTTCAGTATTTTTATGTTGTTTTTAAAAGGAATTTTTGGTCTTTTCCACTATTTTATCAGCTAGATATATTTCAAACGAACTTGATAGCCTCATTATCTTCCAAAACATCCAAAGGCTAGGGTTTCCCCCTCAAGAACAAATCTAAAACCCTTCTTCAAGAAATCTATGAACTCACCAAGGATTCTATATATTGAGTTGATAGTTGAGTTCTCCAAGTTCAAAGGTTGCAAGAACCCTATCTCCAGAGTAAGAAGAAGATTTCAGAGCAAGCTTGTTCATCCAATTTCATAATGTAAGGTTTGTGGGATTTTGAACAAGGGTAATCCTTTCATCCTTGCGTCCAAAGGCTTATTTAAACAATGATTTTCTGCAATCTATATGACATTTTACATGAATTTGAATTAGGGGTTTTCACCCATTATTATTGATTGCAATATTTTGATGTTTCCCCTGAATTGAGAGTCTAATGGCATGATCTTCACATGTTTTCTTGAGAAATTACAGCTGGGCCTATACCCCATGTTGTTAATCCTTTAGAAGTTAATAGTTGAAATGTTTGAGACATTAAAGTATATGAGTATGTTGAGATTTTGAGACAAATTGCTGAAATTTTCATATTTCCACATGAGTTATGAATCTATATGTTATCTATTATGATTTTGATGAGTTTTAACTTGAGAATTAATTATGGGTTATTGAGCCCTACTTGAGATTTGTAATTTTATGAACTCCTATGCTATAAGCACCCATAATTTGAGTATTCTGAGATTATTGAGAAATGTTTTGACCATTAGGTCATGGAGTTTTCAAATTCACTTCACTACATAAGATTAAAGATTTGATTATTGGGTTTTTATTAAACCATAAGATTATTGTAAAGTGGATTATGGGGAGTAGTATTTAGCATTGAGTTGGGTAAGTTACTACGGTTTCTTACCCTAGAACTATGTGCCACCGTAGGTTGGGCCTGAGGCCGAGATGATTTTTGGGCCTAAGGTTGAGATATTGGGCCTAGCGAAGGACCATCGCTCCGACCCTCGCAGCCCCTATTCAATATTTTTAACTCATTTTTTTAAAGGTCTTTTCGGTATTTTCCACTCTTTTATCAACCAGATATATTTCAAATGAAGTAAGTGACTTCATTCATCATCCAAAATACAAGAGATCTAGGGTTTCTCCCTCAAGATCACATCTAAAACCCTTCTCCAAGAAATCCAAGAACTCACAATAGATTCTACAAATTGAGTTGAGATTTAAGTTCCTCAAGTTGAAGGGTTGCAAGAACCCTCTCTCAATAGTAAGAAGAAGAGTTTGAAGAAAGCTTGTTCATCCAATTTCATAACCTAAGGTATGTGGGGTTTTGAACAAGGGTAATCCTTTCACCCTTATGTCCAAAGGCTTATTTAAACTATAATTTTATGCAATCTATGAGATTTTACATGATATTGAATTAGGGTTTTTCACCCATTATTAGTGATTACAATATCTTGATGTTTCCTATGAATTGAAAGTCAAATATCATGATTTTACATGTTTTCTTAAGAAATTGAAGCTTGGTTTATACCCTGTGTTGTTACTCCTTGAGATTTTAAGACTTTCAATGTTCTAGAAATTGAAGTATATGAGTATGTTGATATTTCGAGATAAATTACTGTAACTTCCAGATTTCTACATGAATTATGAATCTATATGCTATCTATTATGCATTATGATGAGTTTTAACTTGAGATTGAATTATGGGCCATTAAACCCTACTTGAGAATTGTAATTTGATGAACTATTGTGCTATAAGCACCCATGATTTGAGTATTCTGATATTTTTGAGAAATGTTTTGACCTAATGGTCAGAGATTCTAGGAAATCCACTCTACCACATGATATTATAGATTTAATTGTTGGGTTCTTATGAACCATGAGATTATTTCTAAAGTGGATTTCATAAGATGAGCGAGATAAACTAAAGGGAGTAGTATTTAGCACCAAGTTGGGTAAGTTACTATGATTTCTTACCCCAAAACTAAGTGCCACCGTAGGTTTGATACTTTAGTCCTAAGGTCAAGATGATTGGGTCGTAGGCCGAGATAAGTGATCACTGAGTTGGTGGAATACTCCTTGGCAAGAGTATGACGCGTCTCCCCAACATGAGGTTTCTTCCTTAGGAGGATAAGACGTGGGAATCCATGTAGCTTGCATGGTTTATGTCGGTTAAGAGAACCTCCCTAAACTAAAGTATTTCCCATTAAGATAGAATATTTTCCCTAAAGCTTTGAGATAGGATATTTTCTAAAGTGAACGAATTGCTTTTGTGTATTTTCCAAAGAAATAAGTAGTTTTCTCTATTAATAAGAGTTGATCATCAGTTTTTAAACGAAATTCATATGATTCCGAGTTCCAAGTGTTTGATTTCAAAAGAGTTATAAGTTCTTGAGCAATAAAGAAGTTCTACTCTCCATGAGATATATGCATAAGTTGAAAGTATTGTTTAAAGTTTCCTTCATCCTATGAGTAATTAGAATAATAGGATTGCACAGATTTTAAAGCCATAGTATAAGGAATCACGAGATTTGTGTTACATGCTTCATTCTACATGATTTATGAGCTTTACATTTTAGACTATTCAAGCCAGGTAAGTCATTCCTATTTGCATGTATGATTTGATTAAAGAGTATTGATATTGTTTTATGTAAATGCATACACCCCCATATACTCAGTACATTCCCAAATTTTGATCCACATATATGTCTATGTGCTACGTTGTCTTATAATGTAGGTTCAGGTGCTCGGTCCCTACCTCGTCAGTGATTCCCGAGTACCTTTGTTTACATTTCTACAGTGATGAGTCCTCATGGTTTGAGGACCTATCTTGAGACATTTCAGTATTCTAGTGTTTATGTTATTACTTTTAGTTCAGTTTAAGTCAGTTGGGGACCTGTCCTAATGGCTCTTGAGTTCATGGAGTAGTAGAGGCTTTGTCAGACTAGTTATCAGACTATGGTTGTGTTGAGATTTCCAGTATTGTGGCCGTTTGGACCGAGTATTATCTTTGTATTTCCTTTAATTTGATATAACAGTGCCAGTGTTTTGTATATTCCTTCTTGAATGAGTTATTTTGAGAAGTGATAGGCTCAAAGGGTTAGCTTGGGCTACTTGATGCCCTAAGCACCGTGTGACGTCCCGGGAGGTAATTTTGGGTCGTTACAGATTGCAACATCTTTGAGAGTAGGAAATAACATTCTAAGAAAGAATCAATAAGTTCACCCCATGTTTTCTTGGACCCAACAGAAGGAGGCCTCAACCACAACACCGCCTCACCCGTTATAGAGAACAAGAAGAGACGCAATCATATGCAATCTTGTGAGATATGGGTAAGATTAAATGGTGAGTATATTTCCACAAAATTACTTAAATTAAGATTGGCATCTTCATGCGAATGACCCCCGAACAAACCTTTCATATGAAGATAGTGGAGCATGACACTAGTAACATAAAATTCTCCATGTCTCTCGTTAGGTGGAATCGATGGCACTAGCATGCTCCCCGTCACAAAGCTAATCCATAACTTCAACATGTTCATATAATAGGTCATGGATGATCCTTTCTTGATTGATGGTTCTTTGGTAGAGATAATAATTACCAAATCAAAAATTAAAACAACAAAAAAAGTGAAATACGACACCACGGGTGAACCCAACATCACTATCAACACCACAAAAGCAAAAACTAAGTTTCACTCCCCGGTAACGACACCATTTTGATGATGACCAACTTGATCCAGTATTTATAGGCAGGTCGATAGTTGTCAAATATAATAACCCAACTTGAGTTGAGTTGAATCCTTGAGGAGTGGAACTTTTATTCAAATCGTATGGGTGTTGACAGCTACTAAGGATAGACCATCAATATAAACAAAATAAAAGACATAAATTAAAATTGGGGGCGATATGGTTTGGAAGGTTGATATGAAAAAATCTATTAAAACTACCAATTAAGAGCAACAAATGTAGGTAATATTCCAATAGGAGAACCTTGGGATTATGTCTTCCTAGGGGAAAATAGTGCATGGTTTCATGATAATCAAATGTAAATTATAGTTAACCAAACACCAAAACTATCATGATAATCAAATGTAAATTATAGTTAACCAAACACCAAAACTATCACCCATAGACCTTTTTTGATACCTCATAGGTGTGGCAAACAAATCCTCCCAAAACCACAATTGGTCATCCCTATTTCTAGGAAAATGCCCAAGACATAGAAAATTCACAATCTATCTTACTATTGTTCACTAATACCTTGTCAACCCATATCCCTCTTTCAAGGATGATATAGGATCCAAAAGCATACTCGGATCCCTCTTTTAAGGCTGATGTGAGATTTTGAGAATTTGGGGTTCTTACCCACAAATTCCAATTCAACAAGCATGTATTAGTGAAACCCAACATCATTACCCAAGAATCTACACTAATAATCAAAACCCATACATATTTGGACCCTATTCAAAAATAATCTCAAGTTGAATATTTAGATACTCATGAAAATAGGAAAAATTGAATAACCCAAATTGAAATCAATTTCCTCAATTTAACATAAAGCAAGAGTAATGTCGAAGTTCCAAGCTTCAATCACAACTAAAAATATCCTTTTTGGAAGGTTTAATACAATACTTCTTCCCACACAAATTGGATGATTTCTCTCTATAGTTGCCGAAGGAGGTTGGAAGATGATTCAAAAGTGAAAAGGTTTTTCCCCATTGAAAGATTAGATTAAGCAGTGTGAAATGACCATTTTGCCATTGGGAAATCCCGCGTCCTCGCAATCACTAGTCGTTGACCATGTTCGCGACTCTTACGATCATATTGAACTTATTGCAATCATGATGAGTTGATCTGGCCTTGATGGGCCACAATCGCTTCCCTCAGACTGCGATCGTGGTTACTAAGGTAGATCCCAACTCCAAATTTCCCAGCTTCTTGCACTACTTATTTCATTCTTGATCGATTTTATGATTACTTCGCCGATTTTATTCCCATTACCTGTATACCTACAAAACATTAGAATTAGTGCATTCAAAAGATAAATTTGTCTCATTAACACCATTTAATCATAGTAATATTCATGAACTTTGGCATCAATGAGTGGTAAATTTACCATGCATCATTCCTAAAGGCTGTATGTTAGATATCCTCATCCGAAATCCACAATTGATGGTAACCAAAACTTAAATCAATCTTAAAGAACATTGTTGCTCCCTAAAGTTGGTCAAATAAATAATTAATGTTAGGCATAAGATACTGGTTCATCTCCATCACCATATTATGCTGCCTATAATTAATACACATATACATGACACCATTCTTATTCTTAACAAACAACACACAATCTCCCTAAGGTGACATACTAGAACTAATGAAAGCCTTACCAAGAAAATACCAAAGCTGAGAAATTTTTCTCCTTAAGCTTGGTAGGAACCATGTGATATAGTGCCATAAGAATAGGTCAGGTTTCTAGCTCAAGATCCATAACAAACTCAATATCATGCTCAGGAGGAAGACCAAGTAGATTAATAGGGAAAATATCAGGAAACTCATGAACTATAAAAACAGAGTCAAACAATGGACTCTCCACATCAACATCACGAATATAAGAAAGATGAGACTTTCAACCTCTCTAAATAAGTATCCTAGAATTAATATAAAAAATAATCTCCATTGACACACGGCTAATCATATCACACCTCAAATCCCATTGGGGCAGACAGGCACCTATAGATGAAAGGGTTGGGAGCACCAGCTATGATCTTATGTAATATATGCATGTAAATATAATAACCAAAGGTTCTGATATATATGATACGACCCATCTATGAGAACAACCACGTGGGCAAGCATAAAATTATATATGCAAGACTTGGCCATTGGGGTCACAATATCTACGGAACATGACACTACCATGCTTAATTTTAAATTGTTCTACAGAGCCTCTAAAAGGTACATAGACACATACTTAAGGTAGGGGAAATCCCTAGCCTTACTCTTAACTATCGTAAAATACCAAAATATATAAATAGATTCCTAAAGCCCTAATTTAACTAGGAGCTCACCAATAGTCGTTGGATATCTTTGCTCCTACAGAGGATGTTTATTAGCTGAACTACCTATTCCTGTAGCATTAAATATCGGTTGCCCATGAGGTACGTCAATGCATTGGTACAAAAATATACATTGAATATGTAAGGCTGAAAATAAGCTAAAAGTAATTAAACATAAATCAAGGGATTAATTGAAATAATATCCAAGTGTATAAATAATTCTAACAGACAACCTATACATATACCTATAGGATTAGGTACATTAAATATTTTTTTTGATTTTAACCTTCTTACTTTATAATCTTTGTAAGCCACATAATACAAATGACTAGTTGATCGATGGTAAATAGAAAAATTTGGATCGACCCATGCTAGGCTTATTCTCCTGAGCTGCCACCCACATATAAATATTGGGATTAGCCCATGCTAAGATTTTCCCTTGAGTTGCCACCCACATATAAGGATATAGGGATCGACCCAAGGTAGGCTTATTCCCCTGAGCTGTCACCCATTCAATTAAGCTTTTTCATTACATAGTTTATTTAGCCTTTTAGAATGTTATTTTTGTGGTCATAACATTATGGTACCTTGTAACATTAATCTACCAATAAGATATATTAATAAACACGTAATGCATTGACAATGAGGTAGGGAGCAGATAGTACACGAATGAAATATTTAGGAATTAAAAATAACATATCGGTCTTATTTGACATAAAAAGGAACTCTTGAGACTTTCTAGTGAAGGTAAAAATGTGGACTTGATAATAAACATGTAGTGAGATATGTTAACACAATAGGGAGTGAGAGAAAGGTCGTTAGCTAGATTAGAGATCAGGTACTGCTATTAGGTGTCATTTTACTATTGGAAAGCATTAGAATCTTACGTTGTACCAAAAGTGTTGGATTTAATGCCAAAGAATATGACATAGAGTAGCCTTACATACTTTGTCATACAACTCCAACGTTAACCCAAATAACTTTCTTACTTTAGGATTGCTTATCTATAATAAATTATATGGTAAAACTAGTATTAGTAACCAACCGACACATTTAGGCTACTTAACTTCACCAAAATAGTATTCGTGAAATAAGCCCTTAATTTATCAATCAAGGGTATTATTTAACTCTTTCTTCCTCCAATTACATCCATATACCATACATATTTTTATAAGATCCCCTGGAAAAAACTTTGAATTCATTACACACTCCAAATAATACACAAAACAGAATGGGCAATAAATGTATACAATCATTAGTTAGGTGGTGTACCACCACATCCTTCTTGTATATTTCAATAAAAACTAACATCAACCTGGCATCCCCTAACATATACAGATAAAGAGTCCACGAAATAGAAGTTTCTCCACTTTCTAGCTTCTCCAACGTACTTTTATAAAAGCTATTTCTTTATTCCTTAACTTCTTAACTTTTTATATATAATTTCAATAGGTATTTCTTCATAGGTGAATTTTTTTGTAATTTGTACATCTTCATTACGAGTAATGTAATATGGATCTCTGATGCACTTTTGAAGCATTGAGACATGTAACATTAGATGGACCTTTAAAAGATCTTAGGGTAGCTCTAAGCCATATGTTTCTTTTCCAACTTAAATAAATTTTTACGGGCCAATATAACGTGGACACAATTTATTTTTTTACAAAATCTCATTACCCCTTTCATTGGTGACACCTTTAAGAATACCCAATCACCTATAGAAAACTCTAGACCCTTCTCTAACATCTACATATTACTTATGTCAACTTTGGGCTATTTCTATCTATTTTTAGATTATTTTAACCTATTCTATAGCTTGATGAACAAGATCTGGCCTAAATAAGGTAGTTTCACCCACTTCAAACCAACCAATTTGTGATCTACACTTTCTTCAATACAAAGCTTCATATAATGCTATTTTTATACTTGAATGATAGCTATTGTTGTAGATAAACTTGATGAGAGGTACATGATCATCCTAACTACCATTAAAGTCTAATACAAAAGCTCGTAGCATATCTTCAAGAGTTTAAATGGTATGTTCTGCTTATCCATCTGTATAAGGTTAAAAGATGTAATTAGATTAACTTGTGAACCAAAATTTCTCTGAAAAGACTCCCAAAAATTCATAGTAAATTGAGCTCCCCCATCTGATATAATGGAGATTGGTACTATATGTTGCTGAACTATCTCTTTGATTTATTATTTTTCTTACTCTTCAACTACGTAAGTGGTCTTAACCTGTAGGAAGTGTGCTGATTTTGTAAGCATATCAACTAATTCCTATAAGGAATTGAAATTTTGAGATGTACGAGGCAAACCAGTGATTAAATCCATGTTGATCATGTCCCACTTCCATATTTGAAGATTTATACATTGCATATAACCCCCGGACTTTTAGTGGTCTACTTTAACTCTTTGATAATTTGGACACTCGACAACAAATTTGCAATGTTCTTCTTCATGTCACCACACCAATACACTCCTTTATAATGATGATACATTTTAGTTCACCCCGGATTTATTGAATACCTTGAATTATGTGCCTCTATCATTATTTCTTTCTTAGCCTATCTATAGTACACAGGAATAATCTATTTAGGCATCAAAATACTCCCTCTTGTGTAAGCTCAAATGACATTGTCATTCCATATTGTACATTCTTCATAAGCTATAATAGAATAGGATCTTCATATTTCTTCTCTTTCACTTTGGCTACTAATGAAGATTTTGCCGCATTATATACTATAAGCACCTTTTCTGGAGTTTAAAAAAGGTGAACCCCCAAATTGACTAGTCGGTGTAGATCATTAGTCATCCCTTGTTATTCTGTAGATTGCCTATAGGTGCCCACCATATCCTTACGACTTAATGCATCAGCTACCATATTTGCTTTCCCCAAATGATACAAGATATCAGCATCATATTCTTTTAATAGTTCAATACCTCTTCCCTACCTCAAATTTTGGTCCTTCTAGGTAAAGATATAATGCAAACCCTTATGGTTAGTATATATTTCAACATGAATCCCATACAAGTAGTGACTCCACATCTTTAAAGAAAATACAATTGTTGCTAGCTCAACATCATGTGTAGGATAATTTTTCTCATGTGTCTGCAATTGTCTTAAGGCATATGCTATTACTTTACAATGCTGCATCAACACATATCCTAAGATAATTTTTGAAGCATCATAATATGCTGCATAACCTTTTGTACCTTCAGGAAGTACCAATACGGGTTTGTAACTCAATGTATTCTTAAGATCTTGGAAACTCCTTTCACATAAGTCATTCAATTAAAACTTGGACGCTTTTTCTGTTAGATTTGTTAAAGATGTAGAAATTGAAGAAAATCTTTCAACAAACCTTCTATAATAACCTACCAACCAAGGAAACTACAAATATACGTAGGCATTGTAAGTCTTTTCCAGTTCTTTGCAGATTTTATCTTTTAAGTATGAACCTTTATTACTTTATTAGATACAATATAAAGCAATAATGCCACAGATTTTAAGCAAAATTCACATTTATAGAACTTTGCATATAGCTCACGATCACGAAGAATCTGTAACACCTATCGTAAATGACTGGCGTGGTCCTTTTTGATCTTGAATAATCTAGAATATCATCTATAAAAACTATCACGAACACATCTAAGAATGGCTTTAATACCCTATTCATCAAATCTATAAAAAGTTATGGGTGCATTAACTAGGCCAAAGGACATGACTAGAGTTGCATAATTATCATACCGTGTTCGTAAAGTTATCCTAGGTATATACTTCTCTTTGACCATCACTTGGTGGTAACCTAACCTCAAATCAATCTTTGAGAAACACTTGGTGCCTTGTAACTGATCAATTAAGTCATCAATTTTCGGAATGGGATATTTTTTCTTAATAGTCACCTTATTCAGTTATTGTTAGTCATTACAGATTCTCAATGAACAATCATTCTTATGCACAAATAACACTGGTGAGCCCTAAGGGGATATACTTGGCCTTATGAATCCTTTATCTGTTAAGTGTTTTAATTTCTTTTTCAACTCTCGTAATTCGTCCTGGGGTATTCTATACAGAGGAATTTGTATTGGTTGAGTACCTAGAATTACATCAATAGCAAACACTACTTCTCAGTCAGGAGGTAAACTTGGAAGATCTACAAGAAATACATTAGGAAATTTATTTACCACTGGAATAGTTTAAAGATTTTATGGCTCCACATCTTTATCCTTCACTCTAATTAGAAGATATATGAAACCTTTGGAAATCATCCCTTTTGCCTTAAAAAAAATATACCTCTTGGCACACCAATATTACTCCTCCACTCAAGGACTGCCTCTCTAGGAAAATGGAAATATACCTTTTTAGTTTGGCAATCTACTATGGCTTAACAAGAAGCCAACCAATTCATACCTATTATAACATCAAAATTTACCATTTCTAACTCAACAAGGTCATCCATTATATCACGACCACAAATAGTTATTATGCAACTTCAATACACTCTCCTAGCAACAATATATACACCAACCTGCATAGACACTTCAAATGGTTTAACTAGTCATTCAGATATTCTTTTGAACATTCCAGCAACCAATGGAGTGACATATGATAATGTAGAACCCATATCAATTAATGAATATACATCATGTGAAAAGATGGACAATGTACCTATAACCATATCTTGAGTAGACTTTAAACTCCATTAGAGCTTGATGCTCCTTTAGCACATCTACCACAGCCAATTGGTTGTACAACCCTACCTAAAAAAGGCACTGATGATGATGATGCAATGACTGATCCAATCGGTTGTACATACCACCCATGCCTTTTTGTGGGTATTCTCTCATTATGTGACTCAACGTACTACACTAAAAACAAGCATTAGTCCCAAATCAACATGCACCTAATTGAATCTTTCCATATTATTTACATGGTTGTTGAGGAGGTCTTAATTGGATCATACTCCCTTGCTCTTGATACCCCTCTATTTGTGAACTCTTACTCTTACTTTTTTCCAAAACTGATTACCTATGGACCCTTAAAACCGTGTTGGAGCAGTAGTTGCCTGAACTCCTTGAGATGTAATAAACTTCTCCATAGATCTAGCCCTCATTGAATACCCTTTTTCTAATTCTTGTCTTCTTGTTCCTTGTCTCTCATTCTTCATTTTTTGTGCAGAAGCTTGTATCCTTGTTATACCTATTTCTTTGATCAAGGTAGCAATAGTGTAATCTCTAACCATATATGGATCCAATCTATCCTTATATCAATAAAATCAATCATCCATAGTAGCTACTAGATTAGGAGCATACCTAGGCAAAGAGTTAATGGAAGGATGTACACTCTCATACTCATATTTCCTTAAAGAAGATTCAAGAACTGATCTGCACGAGCCTCTCAGATCTTAAACAGAAAGTAATAATCATGAAATGCCTCTTATAACTCTTTCCAAATAATGTATGATGCATCGATACGCCTAAAGCATTTCCAGCCGTTATACCATAATATTGCCTTCCCTTTTAATCTATACGCTTCTAGGTAAACCGTCACTTTACCCGATTCATGCATGACATCAAGAACCCTTTGGATTTGATCAATAATGTCTTGTGTGTCTTCATTAAGATCTGATCTGGTGATTAAGGGAGGATACAATTTTAAAAAATCTCTCGTCTGTAGTCTAGCTTCCCTATCTCCATCACTAAAATATGTGGTTGGAATAGTTTGTACTTGATCTTATCTAGAAACTATGCGGGTCAAAAATTTTACTACATTCCTTAGATCTTGCTCATTAACATTAATTGGTGATTTTGAGGATATTGATCTTTCTCTTAGCTCTTCTGGAGATAGAGGAGTAGAAGAAGTTTGTGATATAAACTCAGTTTGAGCCTCATTTTGATTAGCATGTCTAGGTGGTTACTTGTTGGTCCCTTCTCTGGAAGCGATATCTACTTGCTTATCTATATTCTAACTCCTTCTTACAACTGACATCTTTACTATAATAAGGAAAAAATAGATTCAATGGTCAAATATGACTTCACATACGACTTGGGCCTTATTGCATGATCTAAGAAGTGAAGAAAAAGAGAACCCCTAAATGTCCTGTAGCCTCCTCTTTTTAGATATGGTGCAAACCACACCCATAAGCAAGACTCTATATGGACACGGCTTTGTAGACTCCCTAGGATGACTTGCTCTTATACCACTTTTGTCACACCTCAAATCCCATTTGGACGGACAAGCATCCATAGCCGTAAAGGCCCGGGAGCACCAATTTAAGATCTGGTGCATCTTATTCATGTAAATATGATAACAAAATGTTCTAGAAAATATGATACAATTCATCAATTAGAACAACCACATGGACAATCACAAAATTATATATGCAAGACTTATCTGTTGGAGCCGCAACATCTAAGGTACAAGACACTACCATGCTTAATTTTACAATGGTCTACAAAGCCTCTACAAGATATATAGACACTTAGTAAGGGTTGGGAAAAACCCCTGCCTTACTCATAACTACTGTACAATACGAAAATATATAAGTAGAATCAAAAAGCTACGAATTAACCTTAATCTCATAAATAGTCACTGGTTATCTTTGCTTCTACTAAAGAGGTGTATTACTTGAAGTAGCTCTTCCTGCAACATGAAATACAGGTCACCCATGAGGGACATCAGTTCCAAAATATGTACTGGCTATGTAAGGTATAAAGTAAGCTAAAAGTAAGTACATATGAAGCAAGGGCTTAATTGAAATAAGATCTAAGTGTCTAAATGATTCTAATAAAAAACCTTTACATGTCCCTGTAGGATCAGGTACATTACATTCTTTTTTTAATTTTACCCTTCTTACTTTATAAACTTTGTAATCCACATGATACAAATGATACGATGATCAGCAGTAACTAGACAAATAGTGATCGACCTATGCTAAGATTACACTCCTGAGCTGCTACCCACAAATAAATATTAGAATCGGCCCATGCTAGGATTTCGCCCATGACCTGCCACCCATATGTAAAGGTATAGGGAACGGCCTATGCTAGGATTATACCCATGAGCTACCACCCGTTCAAATAAAATTTTGTGTTACATAGTATATTTAGACTTTTAGAATGGCACTTTACTGGTTATAACATTATGGTACCTCGGAACCATAATCTACCACTAAGAGACATGTGAATAAACACCTAATTCATTAACATAGAGGTATGGAGCAGATTGTACATAAAAGAAATATTTAGGAGCTAAAAATAACATAGGGTCTTGGTTGACTTAAAGGAGAACTATTGTGACTTGCTAGTATGTAAAATTTCATACTTAATAATAAGCATGTGGTGCGGTATTTTAACATATTAGGGAGCTGTATCAAGGTCGTTAGCAAGATGGGAGATGATGTGCTACTATTAGCTATCATTTTCTATTGGAAAGCTTTAGAAGCGTATGTTGTACCAAAAGTGTTGGATTTTATGCAAAAGAATACGACATAGAGTAGCCTTACTTACTTGGTCGTAAAACTCCGATGTTAACCAAATTAACTTCTAGATGTTAGGATTGCTTACCTACAGTAAAAAAATATGGTAAAACTAGTATTAGTAACCAACTGACACATTTGGGCTAATTAACTTCACCAAAACAATGGTCTTACAGTAATCCCTTACTTTATCAATCAAGTGTGTTATTTTGAACATTTTATCCTCCAATTACATCCACATACCATACATATTCATATAAGATCCCCCAAAACAACTTTGGCTTCATTACATCCTCCAAACAATACACAAAATAGAATGGGCAATAAACATATATAACTATTAGTTAAGTGGTGTACCACCACACCATTTTCTATATTTCAATACAAACTAATTACACCATTCCCCAACATCAACCTGGCAGCCCCCAACATATATACATAAAACAATCTACAAAATAGGCTAAAATTTTCTTTTATCGTTGCAATCAAACATTGAACTCATCATCTCTTAAGTTCCACAACAACAACACATCCATAATTATTTCCTAAATTCATATTTAAGGAGGACAAAATTGAGTAGTCAGTCTACTTATATTTTCTGAAACTTATCATTTTAATCTCCACTCCACAAGAACTTCAACTTTCACTTTCCTTCACACTTTAAACCAATTAATAAAAGAGTTTGCTCAATAACAAAGAAAAGTGAGAAGGTAGCTTGTTTTATATTCTGCTATGGACTTATAATTAAGCATGAATAAAATGTTTTCCTAATCTTCTATGTTATAATTAAGATAAACCTTAAGTGTTTTCACTTACCTTGGCCTGCAATGGTTGGGACCTCAACTCTAGGAGCTGCACGCACAGGATGTGCCACTGCCTTAATACCAGTCTAATCAAAAGATGGTGCACCATCAGGCAGTGCATTACCAACCAATCCCAAAAGCTGAAATACAAAATCCTCAGCATAGAAAAAAATAAAGCCTGGTGGAGCCTAGGTTACTCCCTAGGAGTTGAAATCTGGTCTGGAGAAATCCTCTTATCATGCCCTCTAGCTTAGGATATATCCTTAGGTTATCCACTACCTATAAGTCATCCACAGACAGCGATTGAATCCCTATGCTTGGTCTTGGGAGACTCATCTCGCCTAGTAGTAGCACTTGTCCTAGCCATCAGTGAAAGAGTTAAATATAAGGAATTCATCACAAAACAACGTAAAATCTTAAAACAACATAGGTGAAAGAAGTAAAGAACTGTGATGACCCAAATCAGGGCCTGGCTTTGATGGGTATCTCAAGTTCCATGTGGACCTGAGATTACCCCCTCACCTAACCAAACTAACACATCCTTAAATAACAAATGAATTTCAAACATATAACAAGATAGCTCATAATAAAACTAATGATAACTCATGATATATCTATACCAACCACTGGTAATCGGACATCCTTCTGCCACCAAAATGATCAACAAAACCACCTAAGTCTATAGTAGTCCAACAAAGCCTCTACAAAATTGAAGGTCAATAAAATATTGAGATATGCCCCCAACAATAGCCAAAACCAATACCAAAAGATAGTAAGAACTAAAAAAGTAAACCATAATATGAATTGGGGTCTTCTAAAGAATGAAAACTCACCATTTTAATCCAAATAGCTAGCTGGTCCTGAATAAAAGTCACTAAGCAGAAAATGTGCAATTATGGCCAGTCCCTGCATCGCGTGGCGATACATTGTTTGGATATGTTTAGCGGTTGGAGCGCTAGCATGTAACTCAGGTATAGAGGAACAAAATGATTCAATGATAACAGTTCAAAACAAATACAACATTCAACACATAATATCATATGAAATACATATACATATATAATACCACATGGTGGTATAGGGAACGAGGATTAACATAAACTTTGAAAACTTTAACCTGGGTTGTATAGCATAACCGTCATTAAACAAGGCAACCACGGGCTATATGGGCCCTGCTCTCCCCTTGCTGGAAGGGCCCCAGTGCATATAGCCACACGAACCAGAGAATATCTATATCCGTATATTCCTTTATGAGGGACTCAAAACCTCCCTCCATATTTAAAGTGAGTTAAGCACTAATGTATAAAATATGGGGGACATGAACCTCCCATTCATATATTCAATAGAAGGGTTTCGAACCTTCTAATCATTTATACACCCACACCAGCTAGAGCGGTTTTTAGTGTTAGACCTTCAGGAACTCCACTTTCATGGCCCGGCTACACATCTCACTTTAAAGGCTAATTAAAATATTTATTTCACAGTCATAGTCATCAATCTAGTTACTTACCAAATGCATCACATTGTTATGGTCATACCAATCCCACAAGCAATAGTACAACATGCCAAGAAAATTATTACATAAGTTTGGGACTAAAACCCAATGTTCAGAAATGAACATAAATCAATCTGGCACAATGGAAATCAAACCCTTGAGCCAACCAAACTCGTAGAGTTTCAATCTAATTCAATTTATGGAAATCAAATCCTTAAAAAAGTCCTTCATCAATCATTATCATGATTATGCCAAAGCCTTAGTTCAAAAATACAATTCAACTTGTGACAATATCATTATCATTAACAATTTCTATAGGTTGAGGACATGCCATTATCAAAGCCAAAAATATCAAATTTGGAGTTCAACCATGACCCCTTAATTAAATAACCATACCCATATACCCACATGTTAAAAACCATAATTAAAACATGCATAATCATAATTTAAACCATATAAAACAGTATCCAATGATATCATTAAACCCTTTCAACCATGGTTTTAAAACCACTATTATGGTTCATTAACAATGCTTTAAACATATGTTTTTATTAAACTAACAATGAGGGAAGAGTCACATTCCTAAATTACGAAGATTCTCAGAGAGAAATTGACTCTTGAACACTAAGATGGCCACTTTTGAGAAACCCTAGCTAATTTTGCTTAAGAGGATAGAGGGTAAAGAGGATGTTTTGATCTTGTAAAATGCAAAATGAATATCCCAAAGGGTTTTTGGGATGTGGGGACTTAAGGGTTTTAAGTGTGAAATGTCCAAAGTACCTCAAACTAAAAACTTTAAAAAGGCCATCATTGGTTCGAGTCGACTCATTAACTCATCACCACATCATATGACTCATAGCCATGAGTTGTATCCTAAATAGTGAGTTGGAGACCCATACACCATCAATCATACGACTCCATGATCCCACTTGTGACCTGATCATATAACTAGTATGGTCTAGTGGTATCCAAGACAGAACATAATATGATTAGACATTAGAAAACATTCGACTCAACCCTACTACTAGTAGCATAGATTTACAACTCGTATTGAGCCACTCATACTCTTGGAAGAATCTAGAAAATTCAACACTGGTTAGGTTATGACTTCAGTCCATTTAACCTTAACAACACCATATGACTCGTATGATGAGTTGTCAATAGGGAAATGAGCTCAAAAATTAAGGAATTTTCAAGGACCGAAATCCGAGGCATTTCAGTCTCCCCCTTAGGATCATTCATCCTCAAATGAGTGGACAAGGCATTAACTAGCACTATTAAACCCGAAAAATCTCTACTTTTACTTTTAACTAAGTTAAAAAATAAATATGCCAAGGAAATCAATCTTTCATTTAACAAAGTTCGAAAAAATGATGTTAAGATAACACATACCTTACACATGATTTTCTAGTGAAGAAAAAAAGAATGGATACTTGGACTTCATGTCCTCCTCAAATTCTGGAGTAGCTTTATCAAAGCTTTGGTTATGCCATAGAACCTTTACCGAAGCCACATCCTTCATTTGCAACTGATGAACTTGCTGATCAAAAATCCTCAACGGGACCTCTTCATAGGACGAGGAATCCAAAATACCAATGTTCTCTAATGGAACAACCAACGAAGGATCACCCACACACTTCCATAACATGGATACGTAGAGTACCGGATGAATGGAGCTTATGCTAGAGGGAAAATCCAACTTATATAAAACATTACCAACCCTTCTAAAACCAAGTACAGGTCAACATATCGAGAAATAAGCTACTTCTTTTTTTTCAAATCGCATTACCTCCTTCATGGTAGACATAATGAACACCCAATCTCCAGCCTCAAACTCTAACTCTCTTCACCATACATTCTAATAGGACTTTTGGTGACTTTGAGATTTCTTAAAGCTATCCCATATCATCTTCACCTTTTCCATAGAATGGTGAACCAAATATGGGCCAAACTTTCCCTTATCGCCAACCTCGATCAACCCGATAGGAGATCCATACCTCCTACCATACAATGCCTCAAATAAACGTATACCAATGTAGAATGGTAACTATTATTATACGCAAATCCAATGAGAGGCAAGTGATCATACCAACTACCACCAAAGTCGATTACATAACCTAGAAGTATATCTTCTAATGTCTAAATGGTTCTTTCTACTTACCCATCCGCCTGTGAGTGAAAGGTGGTCTTAAAGCTCACTTTAATCCTCAAATAACACTGGATAGAGTGACAAAAATACGCTGAGAACTGAGTATCAAGATCCATGATGATTCAGACAGGCGCACCATGCAATTTTACTACCTACTGAAGAAATAACTTTGCATAGTCCTCGGCAAAATAATTTTTCCTCACTAGCAAAAAGTGGGCATACTTAGTCATCCTATCCAAGATGACCCAAATAGAGTCACACTGATTTCATGAATGGAGAAGGAAGGTAACAAAATTCATATTAACTATTTCCTACTTCTACATTGATAAGACAATCTATTAAAGTATCCCATTGGGCCTCATGTGCTCCATCTTCACTTGCTGGCACACCATACACTTAGCGACAAAGTTGGTTACATCCCGCATAATATTATTCAACCAATACATGTCCTTGATATCATGATACAACTTTTTTAAACTTGGATCAACCTTATACCATGATTCATATCCCTCAGCCAAAATCTGGCCTAACAACCCATCAACATCAGGAACATACAACCTTTCTTGGTACCTCAAGATACCATTGCCACTAATCTGGAAGGCCATAACCTTCAGCTTACCTACATCATACTTGATTTTCATCAAGAGAGGGTGTAATACCTACTTCTTCTTTATTTTAAACCCAAGAGATGATTGTGCCACCTATAGCATAAACACACCACCATCCTCAGATTATAAGAGACAAACTCTAAGATTAGCCAATCGATGAATATCCTTTACCAATTCCTTCTTATCCTTATCCACATTCATCAAACTACCCGTTGACAACCTGATAAGAGCATCAGTAACTATATTAGTTTTACCGGGATGGTAGTGAAGACTCATATCATAGTCTTTTGAAAACTCAAGCCACCTCCTTTGCCTAAGATTAATCTCTTTTTGAGTGAATATGTACTGAAAGCTCTTATGATCAGAAAAGATATCAACATGGACCGCGTACAGATAGTTACACTTGATTTTCAATGCAAATACTATAGCTAACAACTCTAAGTCATAAGTTAGATAGTTCTTTTCATAAACCTTTAACTGTTCAGAGGCATAAGCAAGAACCTTAACATAATGCATCAAAACACAACCCAAATCAACCTTAGATGTATCACAATAGATGACAAAATCCTCGGTGCCATCAGACATAATAAAGGCAAGAGTTGAAGTCAACTTATCTTTTATCTTCTCAAAGCTATCCTCACATGAATCAGACCACAATAACTTTACCTTGTTCTGCATCAACTTGGTTAATGGGAAATCAATCAAAGTGAAACTTTCCACAAACCTTTTATAGTAACTGGCTAAACCCAAACTGCTTAAAATATCAATTGGAGTTGTGGTTCTAAGCCACATCTTAACAATCGCAACCTTCTAAGGATTTACCATGATCCCCCAACTATATATAACTTGATCCAAATAAATCACACAGTTCAACTAGACCTCAAATTTAGAGAACTTAGCATAAAATTGTCGAGCTTTAAAGGTCTACAACATAAGGCAAAGACTATTGGCATAATCCTCCTTAATCTTAGAGTACACTAAGATGTCATTGATAAAGACAATTACAAACAAATCTAGAAACTGATGAAAGACCCTACTCATTAATTTCATGAATTCTGCAGGGGCATTAGTCAATTAAAACGACATCACCATGAATTTAAAATACCTATACAAGGTGCGGAAAGTTGTCTTAGGGATATCTACCTCCCTAATATTTAACTGATGATACCCGAGTAGAAGATCGATCTTGGAAAATAATTTGGCACCCTGAAGCTGATCAAATAGATCATCAATTCTCATAAGTGGATACTTATCTTTACCATCAGCTTTATCAGTTGCCGATAATAAATACAAATCCAAAGGGAACCATCCTTCTTACACACAAACAAGACTGGTGCACCCTATGGAGACATCCTAGGATGGATAAAACCTTTGTCTAAGAGATTCTTTAACTATTCCTTGAGTTTCTTCAACTTAGCTAGAGCTATTCTATATGGAGGAATAGCGAAAGGGCGAGTGTGTAGAACAAGGCTAATACAAAAATAAATCTCCCTATCATGAGGGAAATGAGGAAGTTCATTGGGGAAGACTTCAAGAAAAACACTTACAACTGGGACAGAATGTAAGGAAGGGACCTCTAAGTTAGAATCCTTAACCTAAACCAAATGATATAGATAACCCTTGGAAATTAATTTTTGGGCTCTAAGTTAGGATATGAAGCTCCTCTTAGGCTCTAGGGAACTTCCCTCTCATTAAATAATTGGCTCATTAGGGAATTTAAACATCACCTTATTGGTCTGATAGTCTAGAGAAGCGTAGCACGAGTGCATCCAATAAATCCCCAAAATAACATCAAAGTCAATTATGTCTAAGTTTATCAAGTCCACCATAGTTTCTCTATTACTATAGACCCTTCTTCCAATCACATAGTTACCCACTAGGGTCAAAATAGAAAAAGGGTCCAATATATACTCAGGACCAAAAAGAAAATGCACAGCAACAAATGGGGTCACATAAGAGAGAGTGCATCCCGTATTAAGTAAATAGTATGCCCTATAGGAAAAGAGTTTCAACATACCATTAATGATCTTTAAAGATGCCTTAGACTCTGGATGAGTAATGAGAGAATAAATATGGTTTTGACCAGTATCGAAGCCAGAAGTGGCACCTTTTAGTGCAGGAGATAATGAAGAGGCAACAAGAACCTTATTTTTCCTTAAAGAAACTCTAGAGGGACTATCCTGCTGTATATGTGCAATTGACCAAAATTAATAAATCAATTGCTCCCTTTCTCAAATTGATCAAGGTGGTACTGACCATAAAATCTACAAGGAAGGTATGATGGTGCTAATTGGGACCTACTGTTCGCTAGAAGCATTACCACCCTAAAAAGTTTGATCACCAGGTGTCTCTGGGTTGGTTGCACTAACTGTCGAAAAAGAGTTAGGACTCCTTCATTTATTTTACTCAAACCATTTTCTATTCTGCTGCAGGTTCTTTCCTTCATCTGAATACCACAATTTCTTACTTTGCCTTTTACCAATCTCTGCTTGCTTTTTTTCTCCTCTTTGACCTACAACATATAAACCACAAGTCGAGAATGGTCTATATCCTTGTTTAACAAAGAGATCTTATTCTAAAAAAACAAGTCTTAGGACAACCCCGAAAAGAACTTTCTTAGACAAGCGGTCATGATAGATACTAGCTCAGGAGCATATCAGGATAACTGATGAAATTTCAAAGTGTAAATCTTGACTGCTATTCTTTTTTTTTTCAAGTTAACAATTTTTTCTGCCTTTATCTTCCATAACTCCTGAGGAAAGAAACGGTCCAGAAATGCACTAGAGAAATCATCCTATAATACAGAACAAGCATCTTCACCTCTCAACTATTCCTGCATCTTTACCTCTCAACTATTCCCACTCTTTGAATTAGTAGTACGCCACATCCTTCAACTAATAGGAAACAAACTCCACACCATTAACTTTTAAAGCTTGCATAACACGAAAGATATTCTAAATATCATCAATGAAACTTTGAGGATCCTTATATACCTTAGTACTAATAAACATTATAGGATGCAACCTTGAAAAATAAATAAAACCAGTGGCCTCAAAAGAACCCATGGAAGCACCAATAGAACCTGAATGCTATAACTGAGATGTCACTAACTAGGTCAATAGATTAATTGAGTAATAGAACTGAGAATTAATAGCCTCTCCTTAGTGAGAATGAGTTTTAGTGTTGCTTTTAGAATTAGAATTAGTGGGTACAGGCAGGACTCCAATAGGATAGATATATTCAACGACCCTTGATTGGGTCTGGACCCCAAAAGTTTGACGAACTCCATCTATATTATCCTCAGTGGGACAAAAAAAGTTCCATGGACAGCTGATCTTCTTTGAGGCATGATCTAAGAAATGAACAAATGAAAATAAGAAGGATCCAAGGCGTTAGACTCTACCGCCCAAAAATAGAACACCAAAAATAAAAAAATTGCTAAATGACTTTTAGCATCTCCCTTATGAGTGTAATTCGATACACATAAATAAAAGAGACTCTACTTGACATGGAGTTATGGATACCCAACTGACCATGAACCTGGCTCTGATACCACCTTTCTCACAACCCAAACAAGGGCCTAGTTATGAAGGGTATCTCAAGTCCTACATTGATATATGCCCCCTCACCTAATCAAACAAATACAACATCTTAAAATGTCGGATGAATTTTGAACATATAAAAAGATAGAGCATAATGAAACAAATAAAAATTCATGATATCTCTATACGAACTATAAGTAATTAGACCATCATTTGTCTCTAAAATGATCAGCCAAACCACCTGAGTCCACAATAGTCCGACAAAGCCTCTACAAAATTGAAGGTCAATAAAATGTCAAGACATGCCCCCAATAATAGCCAAAACCAATATAAAAAACATAGTATAAAAATAAAAAGGAAACCACAAAATAAACTATTTTCTAAGAGTCAAATGCAAACTCCTGCTAATATCTATATGGGTAGTCTAGGTTAGGGGTTTTGATGTTTTTTTCCAACCAAATACAAAAATACAACTCATGGATTCTTTCGAATACCTCATGGGTTTTGAAAAAAAATCGACCCACAACCTTAATGGGACATCCCTATTTCTAGGAAGATGCCCAAGACATAACAAATTCACAATCCATTCTTATTTCTATGACAAGGTAAAGGAATAAGCTAACATCTAATTATTGTCCATAAATACTTGTTACCCATATCACTTTTGCAAGGATGATATGGGAGCTAAATTAATACCCATCACCCTTTTTCAAGGATGATGTAGGATTTTGACAATTTAGGGCTTTCACCACCAAATTCTAATTCAATAATCATGTATTAGTGAAACCCAACATCATTAACCTAGAATCTATACTAATAATAAAAAACCCACACATATTTGAACCTTATTCAAGCATAACCCCAAGATAGATGTTTAGCTACTCATGGTGTTTAAGAGAATAAATATACCAAAATTTATATTCAAATCTTCCATTGAAGATGAAAGCAAGGGTGCTCTACAAATTCAACTTCAATTACAACTATAATCCCTAGAAAACTAACTACAATAATATTTCCCAATTTAGTAAGATTTTTACAAAGCTAAAACTTTAATTCTAGTTGAAAGAAATCCAAAAAGTGAAAGGGTTTTATATGCAAAGAGAATTGGAACCAGATGGGAAAAATTATGAATTTGCCCTAGGCCGTCACAATCGCCATTAGTTGACCACGATCACAATGACTGCGATAACATTGAACCTATTGTGATCGTTGTACTTTCACTGGACCTTGATGGGCCGCGAACATGGCCCTCAATCCATGATCATAGTAACTAAGGTTGATCCCATCTCTAGCTTTTCCATCTTTTGCACTCTTTTGCCCTTTTTCCCTTTTTAGCTCACTTATCTTACTTTCTTTTATTTACCTATAAACCTGAAAACTATGGAAATTAGTGCAATCAAATGGAAAATTCATCTCATTTACATGATTTAATCATAGTGGTGTACACAAATTTTCAAGTAAATGAGGGGTAAATTTACCACTTATCACTTTTCCATCAATATAGAACCTTAACTAGTGTGATAACTAAATTGAGCCTACTTGGACAAGGGAGACACTCTCTAAGAGGTCCCTCTAAGTTATGATGGCATTTATTTTATACAAAATAGTGTGAGTTGAACTCACATACCCTTGGTGTTATATCCTACTCCCAAATAAATACTAATGCTCAAACTATATGAAAGTCACTTTAAATTAAGCATATAGGTTTATAAGACTATAAATGAATCACATTTCTATTGCTAAATCTTGTTCTTAAATAACTAAATGAATTTCATATCTTATTTAATATCATAAGATTATAACTAAAATGTTAGTCATGTCATAATAAAAAATAATCTAAAATAGGCAGTCTGAATTTCTTGTAAACTGACTAAATCATGCTGAAAATTATGTACATTTATCAATTCATGGAACTACATGTCAAAATATTAAAACTCATCTCACAATAATAATCACGTGAGTAAAAACATTAGTAAATGTAAAATTTTGTGCTAACTACACTTTAAATGATATGGTATTATCATAATCTAAAAAACATGAAAATGGGTCTAAACCATAACCATCAAATCCCTAAAATTCATGTAAACATTAAACTTCTAGGCACAAGGATGGAAGATAATACTTGTAGAAAACCAACATACTTGAACTTAATGAATTCCTTAAAGGAAACTTGAATTTGAACCTTGAGAGTACGAATTTTTTTTAGAAGAAACCCATATTGTGTGTTCTTGAGAGCTTTGGAAAAAGAGGAACGGTGTATTTTGGCTTAAAGGGGGGAGAAAACTTGTTTAGTACTAGTTGTAGGTTTAATTACATCGTAAGAGACCAAATTACCCTAAAAAAATTGAAGAGAAAATGAAGTTTTTGTATTGCTATAACCATGGTTGTGGAATGTCCTTATCGCACCATGCCAAGGGTGTGCCATTCCCTTATCGCACTAGGCCATAAATTTTATATTTAGGGTGTGCCTTGCCTCTGTGGCATGTCCTAATTGATGACCCTTACTATTTTAGAATCTCGAAATGCCCAAAAACTCAGATCAAATATTCTAAAACACTTACCAATGGTCTTTTTAATATTCCTCATCATTATTAAACTTTAAAAATACCTTAAAATTCATTAGAGCTATCAAAATAAAATCATCTAAATTTTGGGGTATAACATTCTTTGAGTGGACTGGATTTGGTGTTGCTGATATATTGAGTTCCTTGAGTGATTCCATTTACATTATTGTATTAATTGGGATCCTTGAGTGGTCTAGGATTTTGGCATAACTTGGTTGTATAATTTTTGTTAAGGTCTATTAAATGAATAATTTTGTCAATGTTGAACTTATTATTGTCAGTGTCTATTTTTTACACTTGGCTTATTATTTTTAATCATGGTATTGACATGGTGAATGATATATATTGACTTACTCTTGTTTATATTCATGTGGTGTTGTTGTGAAAGGTTAAGTGAAGGTATAATTGAGGTAATGCTAATTAATAAGTTTCTTGGTTTTACTTTCTTACAAAGTGTTAGATATTTATTATTTTTGTTGGTCAATGACACAACCAGATAGTGGTCTTATATTGATACTACCTGTACTCTTACTTTTGCTGAGTGTAGAGCATCTTCTAGTGATTATATCGAGAGCTCATCTTTTCAAAGGGTAAGCTGAATCTTTCAAGCATTAATGACTCATAATATATTTAGATCATGTCCATTCTTTCGGACATTGACATTTCTATTATTCTGTTATTTGATCTAAGCCTATTGCTTTGCATCGATAGATATTAAGCTATAGTGAATTTCAATTCATGGGGGTACATTAGAGATTTTATAAATTTTGGCATTTGTCATAATTATTAGAACATTTGAAGATATTAGGTTATTAGTTGAATTGCTAGTTTCTTTTGAACTCCATTAAGTGGAATAGATGGTCAATTGGGTTCAATAATTTTCCCATTAAAGGAATAGTATGGGTGCCGCTCACTATGGTTTTGTGTAATACCCCGTATATTTCTAAGCTAGAAAATAAACCAATTTTCCTACGTATGAAACCTCCTACCCTGTGATTCATATTTGAGTACATGAATTAAAATGAGTATCCTAGTGATAATAGAGCTAATGATGGGTTAAGCATATTCATAAGAGTCACTTAGAGTAAGGCATGCTAAGAGCTTTCGAATCCATCAAGTTTTAGTGTTTGATTCCACAAGGGTCATCTTTGAACGAGTATAAATCGATGTATATGGGGTATTTTGGAAGAATTTTACCCACCAAATTGAATATAATCGAATTATCTTTCCAACAATACCAATTTCGCCCAAATCCGACTCTCGAGCAAGAAGTTATGGCTTTGTAAAGTGGAGTACGTCTCCTAACATAACGTGTGTGACGCACAACCTAAAGTATACCATAAGGTGTGAGATGCACACCTAATGTGTGTGATAAGGTGTGCGACACACACCCTAATATGTGCGATAAGGTGTGCACCACATATGTTATGGCCCAAGTGACTTAAACACTCCATTTTGGGGGGGAAAACGGTCCTTTTCCACCCATATATAAGCTCCCAAACACGAAATTAAGACCTTATTTCCCTAAAACATACTCTTTCTCTCAAAATCCTCTCAAGAACACATTAGGGTTTTCAATTGGGGATTCAAGTTCTAGCAAATTTCTCCGTCAATCATCAAGAATCTTTCGTCTAAGGTATGCGTAGTGTTCATCCATGGATCCCTTTCATCCATAGAGTTCAACAATCAAGTTTTAAAATCATGAATTGTGATTATCTTGTTATGGTATGATTATGTTTATGTTGATGGTTGTTATTTGGTATCTTGATGTGTTTTCATGAAGTATGTGAGCATGTTAGTTGAAATTCATGAATTTGGGTGGCTTAAGATTGTTAAATTGATAAGTATACCAATGCCCAAAGTTGTGCATGTAAGGTGTTTGATAAAATGCTTAGAATGATAGAAATCATGTATTATAGCTTAGGGATGAACTATATGATAAATTCATGCGAGTTTATTATGTTCAAAGGGCCCACATGTTGTTGTGCAATATATGTGTTACTGGAATGTACATGATGATTGGAGAATGGATTCATAATGTGTCTATATGCATTTCATGTTTTGTATAAGATCATGATTATGAAGTACCACATGATTTAATCCCCAATTATTACAATATGAACTAAATGTTACATGTTTGTCATTCCCTTATGTTTAAACGGTTTCCATGCTATTGTTATGAAAGTATATATTGTCGGAATGCCCATGATATTAGAACATAAGATTTATGACTTGATTTCAAGCATTCTCATTCATGTTAGATATTATGATAACCATGTACTTCATGAAATCTGTCACTCATGCATTATGGATTATTCTTGATGGTCATGTATTCAAGAAAGTCACGTTGTGTCAGTTTTCTTCCATCAAGTCCTGGGGGTACTTGTACACAAAAAATATAGTTGTGTGCCTAGAGCCATGTCATGTTTTCACGATACTCTCAGTTAAGCCATGATCTATAGAATTCAGTCAGTCATGTGACTCAGGAAAATTCAGTAAACTCAATTAATCGCAGATAATTTCAGTAACCTCAGTACCCAGTAACTTCAGTAATCTTCGTAATTCAGTACTCTCAGAAATCTCATAAACTCGGTACTCAGTAATATCAGTAATCTTATGAACTCGGTCAGTTATCAGATATCAGTAGTATTCCATCAGTCAACAAAATTTAGTAAGCTCAGTCCATGAATAGTTTAGTTAATCATGTTCAGAGTCCATTCATATAGGAGTAGAAATTAGAACCGAGTGAACCCAAGGATGGGAATACACACTGTCATATGAGGGTGTGATTCTTAGCAGTCATCCTTGCATTCCATAACTATGTAACCAGCATAGGTTGAGACATCAACACTATCAGATAAGGGTTGATGAGGTGGATAAGCACTATCAGATGAGGGTCCTACCATTCTCTTTTGAGGACACTATCAGATAAGGGTTACCCACAACTTGTCTTTACCGGTGGTGCGATATTGACACCTTTCTAGTCAGGGCAAAGATTAGACCCCAGCTCAGCTATAATAGTATATATGAGGCTTGTCGGTTAGACGACTACTTCCCATAATTTTAGTTACAAAATTATGACTTTCAGATACAGTTATTCAGTCTCAATAAAAGGACTCAGATAGTTTTTCATATTTCAAGATGTTAGATACAGTCAACTCAAATACAGTATGGGACTTAGATAGTTTCATCAGATTCAGGACTGTCAGATACAATCACTCATGTTATTAGTATTCCTTATCAAGGCTGTCAGATATAGTCACTCATGGTATCATTACTCAGTAATCATGTTATCACGAACTCAGTAAATTGTATATCAATTATACGAAACTCATGTTATCAATTACACGAAACTCAAACTATCAGTATTCAGATTCAGGATTGTCAGATACAGTTAATCAGTCTAGTTCTTTATAATTTGAACTGTTAGAAATAGTTGTTCATTTATTCAATAATACAGTATCAGTTTCTCACTTATTAGTGGCTTACATATCAATATCAGTAAACTCAGTTATACAGTATCCCAGTATCAGTAAACTTATATTATCAGTACTCAGACTCAGTAGTCAGTATCACCACGAGTTCAATTACAGTTACTTATGTATGTATGTATTCTCATGTTCATATCAGTCAGTATTGTTCATACATATAAACCATTTGCATTTAGCCTACCTCACTCGTATACTCAGTATATTAAGTCGTACTGATGCATTCACGCTATGGTGTTTTATTTTATGCCATAGGTTCAGAGGCACAAGTTCCATAGCAACAATTGCATTGCAGATTTCTGCAGTCAGAGTCAGTAGTGAGTCCTCTTCATTCAAGGGCAATATGATTATCTATTTATTTTAGTACTTTAGTACTTTGACATTTTAGTAGATGGATTTAGTTGGAGACATGTTTCTTCAACTCCTTATTCAGTACAGTCAGAGGTTTTTAGACTATAGCATGTCAGGCAATTTTATTAGTTTTAGTATTGTTATACTATATATTCATTCATTATTTTATCAAATTTTTTATTCAGTTTTGAACCTTATGGACTTTCAGTACATGTTTTTGCATATTGTTATGTTATATTATGCAGTGTACAGGTACAGATATCAGTCATGGGTTAGCTTGTGGTCCATCAGGGTCTTGAACATCTTGTAACATTCCAGTTCAGAAAATTAAGGCGTTACAAACTTGGTAGCAAAGCCAAAGGTTCAACAGTGTCCTAGGAAGTCTGAAAGTCGCATCTAGTAGAGTCTTGTACATAGGTGTGTTGTGCACCACACTTATGTGCAGGAGGCTATGAGATTTTTTAGGAATATTTTCCCTTCTTTCATGTCTCAAATCATGCTATTGAAAGGTTCTCTAAGAAACTCATGTAGATTCTCAACATGCTTCACTCATGTTAATTCCACCTTACATTCAAGGTAGCAGAAATAATAAAGCTTAAGTCCTAAAGGTAGGGCTTTCTCAAACTGTCCCTACACATAGTTATGGGATTTTCCACATACTCAAAAAGTATCCCATCAGTTTAGTTCTATACCAAAGTTGTACAGATTTCATTCATGAACATAACAACTTATTCTTGAACCAAAATTTGGATATGACACCAGATCCCTTCTCAGAATCCTATAATAGCATGGACCTAGAGTTAGAAGAATGAACCTAGGAGTTTGGTAGTAGTAGAGTTGGGATAATATCATCTAGATTGAATAGATTATGTATTCATGGGGATATTTATACCAAGGTAGATCAGTAGGATTGAATAGTGTAAGAAATAATTTAGGTTTATTGACTTAAAATTTGTTATGAAGGTGTGGATGTGATATTAGGAAAAAAAAAATAGAAGCAGATGATGTGTTTAGTAAGGCAAGCATAGTTGTACAAAGTGTAGGTATGTGATGATGATTATAGGCCAGTTCAGAGTTTAGTAAGTGTTTGTATACTTATGATGATGGCTTAAAGCCAAGGGCAAGATGGTAGATCAAATACCCAAGTCAGGTTCTCAAATGTTAGTAGTAGTGCCAGTATGTACAGAAAAGTAGCTAGGGAAGATGATTCCCGACCCATCCTCATCTTACTGTAGAGTTTTGCACTTCATCTATCACGAAATCCATTCAGGCTTTGCATGTCAACTCTATGGTCATGAACTACGCTCATGCATTTTATATGAATCATGTACAATTTTAGTTCCCAATATAAGGGCCCCCCATTTTACCACACAGTACGAATCAATTCCATGGACACAGCTTACTTTCAAGCACATTCTACAGAATCGAGTGTGCTTAGCATAAGGAGCTCAATTTTAGCTCCCTCAGTGTTACGAATCATGTCCCACGAATATAGAAAACTCAAAACTCAGGTCATGCAGTTCATGATCCATGTACATATATATCATGCTTTACAAGTATACTTAGTTTCCATGACTCATGCTACGCCTCTCCCTATAAGTTATGTTTTTTACTGTGGCATCTATATCCTCAACCTAGACCTCTTGATGAATCCATGAATGTTTATATCTATTCCTAAGGCTTTAGTCAAGTGTCAAGTTTAGTGGGTGTCCATCCATGTTTCAGATCCTCCTAATCTAATCTCTTCAGTGAGCTCTCTTTCTGAGAATAGTGTAGTGTTGAGCAGTTTCTTAGATGATAGAGAGTAAATATTATATGTTAAAGAAGATTTTTGCATACCTATTTTACACGAGGGTGTAGTTATTAAGATAGGCTTGAATGCCATGTTAATATGCAAGTGAATGGCTAGTAAGAGGTTATGCTTAGAAATCAGGAAAGTTCAGAATGTGAGTGTACATTCAGATCCTTGACTTATGCCAATCCCCATCACGTACTATGAAAACTCAGTTGCCATCTTAGTTACAGTTTTAGTATTTAGTACCCAGTAATCAGTATTTAGTTCCAGTAAGAATCTCAGTTACAGTCTTAGTTATGATGCCAGCTTCAGTTCAGTAATCAAACCCTAAACTCAGTTCAGTTTTAGACTTGCTTGGCCATAGCATACAGTTATCAGTTTCTCAGTCATTTATGTTTCAGCACCTCAGTTCACAGAATACTTTAAAACCATATTGTACGCTTGGTCTTGCATTCATAAATAATACAGACTTCATGAATCCATGCTCAGCCACCTCATGTTACTCAGTTAGTCCTTACCTCCTATATATAATAATCTATGATTTTAGTTTATTTATCCAGGCTAAGTACAGTTCAGCTTTGCAGACCCAGTATTCAGCTATCAGTTATTCAGTTAATTAGATAAGTGAGTAGATTTATGCACTCATGCTCAGCACCTACATGAATCTTTGTAGTAGTCCCAGATGTAGTGCATGAGACTTAGTCACTTTATCTTAAATAATATTCATAAAACTTAACTGCTCTTATCGAATCTTAATCAGGGTATGATTTTTCTTACTCAACTATCTTATACAAAAATTCTCCATCTTTTTGCACTAGCCAAATCTCATGAAAGAATGTAATCATTCTCAGATAAACTAGCCAAGTAGATTCAGACTCAGCACAGTTTATGTATCAAACAAAAATTTTAGAACCCATATAATCAATCATTATTCAGTTCCTAGATGCCTTATGTATTGCCTCAGTGTTTCCCTCAGTATCTAAGTTAACTCAGCATTCTTAGAGGGACATGGTGTCCCAAGGGGGAGATGTACTATAACCCCCAAGATTTCTTGACATAAATATGCCGCTCTTTTTGCTCGTAACGAATCTCGTTTGGAGAAAAGGGTACTCATAAGTTGACCCTCAAGCTCCAACCATAGTTGTACGTCATGTATTCAAGACTCAGTTTAGTTTATGAAATTCAGTTCATATATCACATTCCAGACTCAGTTACGTTCTCATTTTTCTGCTCCTGCATAATTAGTAATTAATCTCAGACTCATCAGTATTTTCAGTTTAAGGTAATACCCTTCCTTCAACTCATTTAGTTTCATGTTCAGATTTCAGTAACAAACTTGGTATGCAGTTCCATGCTCTGTTTTTAGTTCAAACTTGGTATCTTTACCATTGGATGTTCAGTCGAATGTTCATAAGCTAGTTCAGTTATGTATTCATGTATTAGATATATGTGATCAGCTTATCAGTACTCTTAGTCATGTATTCACGTATCATGTCATTCATGTATTCATGCATCAGATATGCATGCTCAGTATGATATTCAGCTCTTCAGTTATGTCAGTCAAGAAATCATGTTTCAGTAGTGTATGTCCTGTATGTACTTCAGTTTATCATTTTTCCCATCCCAGTCAGTCTCTTTTGAGGATGAATGTTCCCAAGGGGGAGATATTGTAATACCCTGTATATTTCTAAGCTAGAAAATAAGCCATTTTTCCTATGTATGAAACCTCCTAACCTGTGATTCATATTTGAGTACATGAATTACACTGAGTATCTTAGTGATAATAGAGCTAGTGATGTGTTAAGCATGTTCATAAGAGTCACTTAGAGTAAGGCAAGCTAAGAGCTTTCGAATCCATCAAGTTTTAGTGTTTGATTCCACAATGGTCATCTTATAATGAGCATAACTCGATGTATATGGGGGTTTTGGCAGAACTGTACCCATCAAATTATAGAGAATCGAATTATCTTTCCAACGATACCAATTTCACTCAAATCCGACACTCGAGCAAGAAGTTATGGCTTTGCAAAGTGGAGTACGTCGCCTAACATATGGTGTACGATGAATATGCCATAAGGTGTGCGATGCACACCCTAATATGTGAGATAAGGTGTGTTACGTACACCCTAATGTGTGAGATAAGGTGTGTCCTGCATATGTTATGGCCCAAGTAACTTAAACACTCCATTTTTGGGGTAAAACGACCCTTTTCTACCCATATATAAGCTCCCAAACACGGAATTAAGCCCTTATTTCACCCAAACGTACAATTTCTCTCAAAATCCTCTCAAGAACACATTAGGGTTTTCAATTGAAGGTTCAAGTTCAAGCAAATTACTTCGTCAATAATCAAGAATCTTCCATCAAGGTATGCGTAGTGTGCATCCATGGATCCCTTCATCCATGGAGTTCAACAATCAAGTTTTAAAATTATGAATTGTGATTATCTAGCTGTAGTATGATTATGTTCATGTTGATGGTTGTTATTTGGTATCTTGATGTGTTTTCATGAAGTATGTGAGCATGTTAGTTGAAATCCATGAATTTGTATGGCTTAAAATTGTTAAATTGATAAGTATACCTATGTCCAAAGTTGTGCATGTTAGGTGTTTGATAAAATGCTTAGAATGATATAAATCATGTATTATAGCTTAGGGATGAACTATATGATAAATTCATGCAAGTATATTATGTTCAAAGGGCTCACATGTTGTTGTTGTGCAATATATGTGTTAATGGAATGTACATAATGATTGGAGAATGGATTCATAGTGTGTCTATATGCATTCCATGTTATGTATAAGATCATGATTATGAAGTACCACATGAGTTATCCCCCAATTATTACAATATGAACTAAATGTTACATGCTTGCCATTCCCTTATGTTTAAACGGTTTCCATGCTATTGTTATGAAAGTATATATTGTCGGAATGCCCATGATAATAGACATGAGGTTTATGACTTGATTTCAAGCATTCCCATTCATGTTAGATATTATGATGACCATGTACTTCATGAAATCCCTCACTCCTGTATTATGGATTATTATTGATGGTCATGTATTCAAGAAAGTCACGTTGTGTCAGTTTTCTTCCATCGAGTCCTGGGGGTACTTATACCCAAAAAATATAGTTGACTGCCTTGAGCCATGTCATGTTTTCACGATAATCTCAGTTAAGCCATGATTTATAGAATTCAGTCAGTCATGTGACTCAGGAAAATTCAGTAAACTCAGTTAATCTCAGATAATTTCAGTAACCTCAGTACTCAGTAACTTTAGTAATCTCCGTAATTCAGTACTCTAAGAATTCTCATGAACTCAGTCCTCAGTAAGATCAGTAATCTCATGAACTCAGTTAGTTATTAGATATCAGTAGTATTTCATTAGTCAATAGAATTTAGTAGGCTCATTCCATGTACAGTTCAGTTAATCATGTTCAGAGTCCATTCAGATGGGAGTAGAAATTAGCACCGAGTGAACCCAAGGATGGGAATACACACTATCAGATGAGGGTGTGATTCTTAGCAGTCATCCTTGCATTCCAGAACAATGTAGCCAGCATAGGTTGAGAATCAACACTATCAGATAAGTGTTGATGAGGTGGATAAGCACTGTCAAATGAAGGCCCCACCATTCTCTTTTGGGGAACTGTCAGATGAGGGTTACCCACAACTTGTCTTTCCAAGTGGCTCGGTATTGACACCCTTCTAATAAGGGAAGAGATTGGACCCCAGCTCAGCTATAATAGCATATATGGGGCATGTCAGTTAGAAGACTACTTTCCACAATTTCAGTTATAGAATCAAGACTGTCAGATACGGTCATTTAGTCTCAGTAAAAGGACTCAGATAGTTTTTCATATTTTAGGACTGTTAGATACAGTCAACTTAGACATAGTATGGGACTTAGATAGTTCCATCAGATTCAGGACTGTTAGATACAGTCACCCATTTTATTAGTATTTCTTATCAGGGTTGTCAGATATAGTCACTTATGTTATCATTAGTTAGTACTCAGTAATCATGTTATCATGAACTCAGTTAATTGTATATTAATTATACGAAACTCATATTATTAGTTACACAAAACTCAAGTTATCAGTACTCAGATTCATGACTGTCAGATACAGTCAATCAGTCTAGTTTTTTTATATTTAAACTGTTAGAAATAGTCATTCATTTATTTAGTAATACAATATCAGTTCCTCACTTATTAGTGGCTTACATATCAATATCAAAAAACTCAGTTATACAGTATTCCAATGTCAGTAAACTCATATTGCCAGTATTTAGACTCAGTAGTCAGTATCACCACGAGTTCAGTTACAGTTACTTATGTATGTATGTATTCTCATGTTTATATCAGTCGGCATTGTTCATGTACATAAACCCTTTGCATTTAGCCTACCTCACTCGTATACTCAGTATATTCAGTCGTACTGACACATTTGCACTATGGTGTTTTATTTTATGCCTAGGTTTAGAGGTACGAGTTCCATAGCAGCAGTAGCATTGCAGATTTCAGCAGTCAGAGTCAGCAGTGAGTCCTCTTCATTCGAGGGAGATATTATTATCTATTTATTTTAGTACTTTAGTACTTAGACATTTCAGTAGATAGAGTTAGTTGGATACGTGTTCCTTCAACTCCTTATTCAGTACAGTTAGAGTTTTTCAGACTATAGTATGTCAGACAGTTTTATCAGTTTCATTATTGTTATACTATATATTTATTCATTATTTAATCAGATTTTTTTATTCAGTTTTGTACCTTACGGCCTTTCAGTACATGTTTCTGCATATTCTTAGTTATACTATCCAGTGTACAGGTACAAATATCAGTCATGGGTAAGCTTGTGATCCTTCGGGGTCATGAGCACCGTGTAGCATTTCGGTTCAGAAAATTGGGGCGTTACAGTTTGGGTCATGAAAGGTAAAATTGTATTCAATAGGTATCATATGTCTACTGAGAAAAATCAAGAACTAAACATGTAAAGAATTATGGGTATATTTCTAATAGCATACTAAAAACATCCCAACGGTGCCCATATCATATCTCTTATCAATTCAACATGCATAATATATGTATAAAAACCAATGCATGAATATGTAAGAAAAGAATGAATACACAATAACAAATATGTATATATATATATATATTTAAGTGTCAATGATTCAATCCAATGCAAAGGGATTATAATTTTAAAAAAAAAAAAAAGCCATCAAATGACACCCCATATACACCTTTCAAGCATAGAATTCAAGGACAAGACCCATTGGGGGTTCACAGCCAATATACATTCAAAATCATAATCTCTTATTGCAATCAACCTTATCGACACATTTCTCAATTAAGGATTTTAGAAAGAGTCTCATTTTCTTTCAAAATTAGTGTTTCTATATGTTACCAATTCCATGAATATAGATGAAAGAAATGAGGATGCATTCTCTTAACAAAAACAATATCACATAATGACTCAATTCAATGATGGTATCAGATGAGCGTAAATCTCCTTAAATTTCAATAAATCATGGTGTAATTCATCGAATGACAACACTTCTATAACGAGTCATGTGAGACATTAATATCAATCTAAGCCCCCACTCGAACATCAAAATAATAAAAAAGACAAATAATGCAAAAAAGGCCAACAATATCAATCAAATTTTCCACTCGGGCATCATGATAACAATAAAGGTAAATAATGGTCAAATAAGACAAACACCAGCCCGTGTGACTATCACAATAATTATAATCCCTCAAGTCAATAATAATAATAATCACATAATCCCTCACATGGGAAACACACAAAAATATTGATCTCAAAATCTGAATCTCACTATAAATCCCCAACCTATATAATATTTTACATGATTTGTTAACTACCTAATCTAGTTTGAAGAAATTTAAGCCGTAACTTCTCTCAAAAAAACAAATCTTAGGCCTAAACCCTTCAGCACTAAGTCTATACCTTACACGTGACATCATAATGAACCACATCTTCCAAAAGAACAACCAACACATCAAAAGGATTCTAATGATACCGATATTTGCTAATTTAATTTTGGGCCCAAAAATAGTTCAAAAATCAACCCTTAAGGAAAAAAAGCAAAATCAGTTTTATTGAAGAATCAAGTTTCACATACTACAAGGATCCTAAATATAAAACCCATACAAAACAAATTGAAATCGAGGTTGAAATCATCGAAAAATATTTCCCCAATTTTCCTTGTAAAACCCCAAAATTCTAGTTAAAAATCAAAGTTTTTTAATATGCTTTTGTGAAAAAATTATTGAATAATGAATGAAATCAAGTTTAGAAGCATACCCTAATAGTTTTAATGGTAATCACTCTTTAAAGTGGTCTGTCGAGGTTCTAAAGTTAAACAATGGTGAGAAATTAACCAAATTTGTGAGAAAATGGATAAACACTATTCTAAATGAGTAGTTCCTTCTTCAAGACCGTAGTTACTTGTGTCATGATCACAACTCTACCTAAGCAGACCCTTGACGTGCTATAGAAATATAGAACTTTTGATGATTGAAATAAGGAAAATATGCAGGTTTCTGAGGTTATTTATGTTTTGCAAGAAATCATATTTTGGATGATAAGTTCATATAAAGGGTGAAAAAGGTGTCTTTGGATACTTTTTTGAGTGATTATGGATATTCGGGACACATTACGTCTTGTTCGTGATCAAATCATGTTTGAGAATTGAAGAAAAGCTGAAACAATGACTACCGGCACTTACTATGTAATACCATGTAGGACCTACAGACTGCAAGTAGGCAAATAAACTACCAGAAGTACAAAATCCTGAGAGCTAAATTTGCAGAATTTTTTATCCTCTACCTACGCTGAAGGTTAGGACCGTAGGTACTACTTGTGCCCAGAATCAGAGTGTAGGTACAAACCGTATGTGGCTACCAACCTTATTACAACCAAAAATATCGGGTCTGTTCAACAAAGCACGATAATCGTAAAGAGTTAAGAAGCTAGGGAGTACACAATCGTAGTGTTCACCTGTGACTTATTACAACCAAAATTAATATTGGTAAATGCTCGAAATTACTACACAAAATCCCCTCATTCATGTTTCTTGTTCTGCCTCCCAAACTATAACTGTTGAGATCAATGATTCCATTTTTTCTCTTGTGATTCAACCTCAAATTTTGTTGGGTTACTATATTTTATATCGATCGCGTCATCCTTAAATTGGAGGTGTATTTTGTACATTATCAAATTTTTGGCACCATTGCCAGGAAACATAGTGTTGATTTGTTATTTCAAGTTATTGTAGTTTTCAGGTTTTTCCTTTTTTGTTAGTAGGGAATACTCCGGTGTATACCTAGCACATGGAATACATGCAATCCCTTACTCCAACTAAATCTAAATTGAGAGAGGATCCTACAACCACTTAGTAGGATGTTAGAGCAAAAAAGAGATAAATTTTCTAAAGAGATTCATAATATTGTACCTACCTCTTATCTTGAAGGAGTAAATAATATTATTAATTAATAGACTAGTGAGCTATTATCTCAAGCTGAAGCTAAGATGAGGGAAAAAGAAGAAGCTTAGTGGGTAGCTATGGAGGTAGAGCTAGTTGAGTAGAGACAAGAAGCAGACTATCGAGCAGCACTCAGTGGAAACCAGAACGGAGCTAGAGGTGCCCGTGTTGAAGTAATACTAGTATATCAGTATGTACATCCATATATAGATAATAAAGAAGACTTGGGATATGTTTATCCAGTAGAGAATGGATCCATAGTTCCTCCTATTTTACCCTCAGGCATCTGATATCACGAGTGCAATAATCCAGCTCATAAATTTGAAAGGTATGTTTGCAGGTCTACGTATTAATGATGCAAACTTGTACCTTACAAATATCATCGGGATTGACAGTTTGAATACAAATCTAGGGGTGAATTAGGAAGCACTTAGATTGAGGTTGTTCCCATTTTGACACACAAGAGAAATATTTTTATGGTTAGGGGAACTGCCAAAAGGCTCTATCACTACATAGAACAAGTTGTTTTAGCAATTCTTTAATAGTTCCTTTCCTCCATCCACAATGTTATATCTTAATGATGAGATCTATAACTTTAGGAAGCTGCAACCAAAATCTATGTATGAGGCATGGTTCAGTTTCAAGAAAAAGTTAAGTATAGTGCCCAATAATCGCTTGTTAGGGATGAGACTATTAGAGATATTCTACGGAGCCTTGTCCATCAACTCCAGAGTCATGGAAGACACCATATCCCGATGATATTTTATGATACTATGATAAAAGGCAGCTTTGGAAAAGTTAGATTAGATCTCACTAACTAATCGAGGGTGGAAAACTCGAGAGGCCGAGATGGGATCTAGAACTTATGCTATTGGTGACTCCTATCACCAAAGTAGTAGATGACATAGTAGCGCAAGAGATTATATTGTTAAGAACTAATTTTGAGGTACTACCAAAGTAGCTTGCAGCAATGACTTTTGAGAAAATTCATACAATAGTAGCATAGGGGTCAACTTTAAAAGCTTACGAGTCAGAATTGAAGGAGGAAGCAAATTATCTAGATTTTTAATTAGTGTATTTTTTAGACCAACGGCAAGGGATCCAAGGTTGAAACTACAATGACAGATACACCAATCATAGTAGAGAGTTAGATGGTGAACGGAGAAAGAAGGATGACGAAAGAGATAAGGGAGATAGTGAAATACCCTGGGTTCTTGAGTTCCAAAACCTTAGATTTTTCCTAGATTTTTGGTCTCTAAATGGGATACAACTAGGGTAAAAGACTCGTACACTACGGTATGAGTTTTATGGGTTAGTCATAAGCTGACTAGTGTTAGATTATGGGTTGGATTGGATTTCTAGAATGGATACAACTTGGGTGGTACGAGTTGTATCGATGGATACGGGTTCTCTGGTTACTTTAATTAATCTTAGGTTGGGTAACATTAGTTATATATGAGTATAAGTGGCTCACTAATAGCTGTAAGCTAGGGTGTGAGTCATACCATGTACTCTTATGGTGGACAATAATCAATCCTCTTGTGATTATTTTCTGCTAACGGTATGGGTCAAGGGTACTAGTCATACACTTAGATAAGACATGGTTTTTGGTGAGTTGTACCTTGGAAAGTGTTGTTTTCAAGGGAGATGGCCATGGGTATGAGTGTGGGTACCACTCGTATTAAAGGGTATGACTAGAATGTATAGTAAGACCCACATGACGGGATTTTTGGGAGTTTAAGTGAAGGAAATCATGATATTTCCCCACCTAACCTAATAAGTCCCCACAACTTATATTCCTATTGGGAGGTTATTTGACCTATTAGTCTATTCATTAACACATGAAAACGTCTCTTAAGCACTCTACAATTCTCTCTAAGGCTTTTGGGTAAAGAAATCTATGGTTTCATCTTAAGGATTAATTTGGGGCTCTTGTTGGTGATTTCTCTCTATTATATTCTTGTTTTAATATATGTTCTCTTCCCTAATTGTCAATTCCACTAAAGAAATGGTTTTATACAATGTTTTTATGGTTTGATTAGTGTATGATTTTGGGTTTTCAAATATAATTTGGGGGTTTTGGTTATGAATTCTTGGTTATAGTTTTCCCATGTTTTATTTATGCTTTTATATGCTTTAATGATAGTTTTGGATAATTGGTTGCATGGGGATGGTTATTTGGTAATTATCTTTAGTTTTGGAAATACTATGCCCCCAATATGTTTGATAAGATTTCTATGAGAATGTGTTCACTACATTGTTGGATTTTAATGAAACTATTGCATGGTTTAAAATTGGTGATGGAACTCTAATTGGTTTAAATAGTTTAGAATAGTTAAATGGAATGGTTTTAGGCTTAACATTCATTCTAGTATGGTACAATGGAATCCACCAAATAATCATAATAATAGGAACACTTGTGGGGTACATGATACTCCCCTAAGTTAACTTGGAAAATGGGTACACTAGAATTCTTTTACCTCAATAAGGTTTGGATAAGGACAATACTTGCATATTGTAGTAAGTATGACGATACCACTATTAATAGCCTTAGTATAATGGTTTGGTTTATTGGAAATTATTTTATTAGGATATAATGGTGGGGTGTGATAGCTAACCTTAAAGGTGGGAGTTCAATGAACAAATACTAGAAACTCATGTTTGTCGATATGAGGGGAAGGTCATGGCGACCTTATATGATACTATGAGGTCCAAAGGAATACTCTAAGTACACTGTACATATGTATAATGAAGGGTAAGGGTACTTGGCAATCCCTTTTTCTAGTTCATGCGGGGTCCTTTTAAGAAGTTATATTAGACCCATTAGCCCGTAGGTGGTTAAGGATGGTTATGCTGCACATACCCAGGCTTATGGTTTTAAATGCATGATAAACCCTCTTTTCATTTCCGGTATGGTTATATATATATATGTATGATTTGTATGCATATGGATGGTTTTCTTGGTTTTGTTAAATGGCATTATTTTTCCTTATTATGATTTATGCTAGCAATCACTAGCTAACCTATCTTTTGGCGGTTGTATCTCCATGCGATGCAGGAACCGGTCGTTCTACTCCTCCTGCTTAGCAATCAAACTTTAGGATCAACTTTTAGATTGATGTGTTGATCTTCCATCTTTCTAGAAGGCTCTATTTCATGTATGTTATTTCTTGTTTTTTTTATTTATGGATATTGGTTTTGGCTATGCTTAGGGGCATGTCCCAACCGAATTTTGGTATTTTTTTAGTTAGAGGCTTTTATGGAACTACGATGGGTTGGTATGGGTAGTATTGGTATTGGTGTCAACCTTAGTATTGGAATTTGCTTTGGGGCTGATACTGGTGGACAAAATTTCTCACTGTTCAATACTTTAATGTAATGTTATAGAACTTGGTTTGGTTATTATATGGTTGATTGGTTTGTGGTTTAGGTTTGATATCAGATAGGTTTGGGAAGTTGGACTTAGTTGGGCTGGTCTCAGTTAAATACCTATCCCAGAGTCTCTATATGGACAATTACACTATCTTGTTATATGTTTGAAATTCATCAAACTTAGGAAAGGCGGCTAGAGGTTAGGTTGGTTAATGGGGGTGGTCTCCAGTCTCAGTTGGATTTTGGATGCCCATTACGACAAGGCCCCATGTCGAGTTGGGTCAAGTTGGTATCAGAACTTTAGGTTCATAGTTAATTGGGAGTCCAGAAAGTCATGTCTAGTAGAGTCTATTTTAGGGTGTATATAGTATACCACACTCATAAGCAAGAGGCTACAAGGCATATAGCAATGTTTCACTTTCTTGGCATTCTATTTTAAAAATTCGAGTCTAGGTCCTGGAATTTCCTCTAATCCTTGTTTGCCTGCTTTTCAGATCATGCCATGTCGATCTGGAAAATAATGAAATCCTTATGTTTGATCTTAGACGATGTTAATTTAGCACTCCCTAAACCCAGAGTTTGTACTTGATTGCAGGGTCCCATCCTTAATTTTTCTGGAGTTTCCCCAGTTGCTACTAGTCCTCCCTAGGGTGATGTGACCAATGCAGAATTTTGCTAGTTGATTCATACTATTTCTCATGGTTGCCTCTCAGGTTGAACGGGATGCATATGGTGTTATATCTATTGAGTCCACAATGTTTGTCTAATTTATGAAGATGAATCCTCCTACTTTTATTAGAGTATAAATGAAGGAGGATCCTCGGGCTTTCTTAGATAAATTGTACAAATCTTAAGGGTAATGCAGGCCAGAAATGTGGAAGGAGTAAACTTTGCAGCTTATCATCTTAATGATATTATGTACTAATGGTATGAGGAGTGTTATAGAGATTGGGGTGATGTTGAGGAGTTGTCCTTATGGGAGTACTTTTCTAATGATTTTTGGATTGCTTCATTCCTCTGGAGTTGAAGGAAGACAAGATTGAGGAGTTTGTGAATCTTAAGCTAGGAAGAATGTCTTTCAAGAAATATGCCTTCAAGTTCCATCAACTATCAATGTATGCTCTGAACTAAGTGACTCATATGAGAGCGAGGAAGAAAAAGTTCATTTTTGGGATATCTCATGATTTGATTCTTGAAAGTAAAACTGCCTTTCTGATTAAAGATATGGCTATTTTGAGGTTGGTTTTCTGCATGCAACAAGTGGGGGATAAAATTAGGAAACATACAAAGATGGGGAAAGGTAAGGTAAGAGGAACATGTTCTTTGAGAAGGGGGCACAGTCGGCTTCTTTGTGTCCTCCTTGCCGGTTTTGTGGCCCTTTTCTTTGTGGTTTTTATGACGAATGGAGAGACAGGTCTTCAAAATATGGTTAACCAGTCCATATGCTCAGAAATTATTCCATTGGTAAGGGTGCTTCAGGAGCGTTCAAGGCTCTGGTTGCTTCATCTTCTGCTCTTATGCCAAATGGTATGGCTTCGGCGTCTGCTCCTACTTCTTGTACTGACATAGGTCAGAATAGGTTTTATGCCCATGCATCTTGGCAGAAATCTAAGGCATCACCTGTTAACGTCACTGGACTATTAAAACTCTTTTCTCATGATGTGTATTGTATTCTTGATCTAGGGTCCACTCTTTCTTATGTGACCCCATATGTAGTTGTATATTCTATTTTTAATACTGTGTTTGTTTCAGATTCTTTTTTAATTTCTACCCCAATAGGTGACTCGATTATTACTAAAAGAGTCTATAGTGGGGTGTTGTATCTGTTGGCAGTAAGTAGACCTTGGTAGATATATTTGAGCTAAATATGGAGAATTTTGATGTTATTCTGTGGATGGATTATTTACACTCTTGTTATGCGTCCTTAGATTATCAGTCCTGTAATGTTGTCTTTAGGTGCCCTGGTAAACCATTTATAGAGTGGAAGGGCGGTTCCCTAGATCTTAGGGGGTGGTTTATTTCTTATCTTAAAGCTTAGAGATTAATCTCCAAAGGGTTATTTATCACTTGGTTCAATTTAAAAAATTCTAACTCGAAGGGTCCTTTTTTCAGTAGGTTCTGATGGTAAATGAGTTTCCTAAGGTCTTTTCGGATGATCTTCATGGTGTTCCTCTAGATAGGGTATTAAAGTTTGTTAGTGATTTCATTTTGGACAATCGTCCAATATTTATTCCTCCCTATAGAATGGCTCTGGATGAGTTGAGGGAACTCAAGAAGCAATTTAACGATCTTCTTGATAAGGGGTTTATTCATCCTAGTGTATCCCTATGGTATGCACCAGTGTTGTTCATATGCAATAAGGATGGTTCTCTTTGGATGTGCATTAACTATCGGAAGTTGAATAAGGTAACTGTTAAGGACAAGTATCCTTTTCCAAGGATAGATAATTTGTTTGATCAGGTGAAAGATGCCAAGTTCTTTTCTAAGATTTATCTTTGGTCTAGGTATCATCAGCTTAAGATTAGGTATGAGGATATCCTAAGATGGCTTTTTATACTTGGTATGGGTTCTTTGAGTTCTTGATTACGTTATTTGATTTGACTAATGCCCCAGCAACATTTATGGATTCGACGAAAAGATTATTCATGCAGTTTATGGATATTTTTGTCCTCGTGTTTATTGATGACATCCTAATTTATTCTAAAAGTGAGGTGGATCATGTCAATCACCTCTGTGTAGTGTTGCAACCTTGAAGGAACAATATTTCTATGTCAAGTTCTCCAAATGTGAGTTTTGGTTGAACGTTGTAACTTTTTTGGGTCATATTTTTCTTGTGAGGGAATGGCGTATCCTCAAAAGGTGGTTGTGGTTTAAAGATTGCCTAGACCCCGACTCCAACCCATATTCGGAGATTCTTGGGTTTGGTTGGGTATTATAGGTGTTTTGTTGAGGGATTTTCTTTGATAGTTGCTCTTTTGACTAAGTTAACTCAGAAGAAGATAAATTCCCCTTGGTCAGAATCACGTGAAGAGAGTTTTTAGAAGCTTAAGGATAAGCTGACTTCAACTCTAATTTTTACATTGCCTAAAGGTAATTAAGGATTTATGGTTTATTGTGATTCATCTCGGATGGGACTTGGCTGAGTTTTGATGCAGCATGAGAAGGTTATTACATATGCTTCCAGGCACTTGAAGGTGCATAAGTTGAATTATCTTACTCATAATTTTGATCTTTTTGTTATGGTTTTTTCTTTGAAAATATGGCAAAATTATTTGTATGGAGTGCACGTAGACATCATTTCTTATCGTATGAGTCTGCAGTATGTGTTCACTTTGAAGGAGCTAAACCTCAAGCAAAGGAGTTGGTTGGAGCTTCTCACAGACTATGTTATGAGTCTTTACTCCCAACCAGGTAAAGCTAATGTGGTTGCTGATGCTCTTAGCAGGTTGTCCATAGGGAGTTTGGCTCATGTGTAGAAGAGAATGTGAGAATTGGTAAAGGATATTAATTGCTTAGCCAATCTTGGATTTCATCTCTTAGACTCCAAGGATGGTGGGGTAATGGTTCAGGAAGTGATTAGATCATCTCTTAGTGTAGAGATCATAGTTAATCAAGTTCTAGATCCTATCTTGATGAAAATCAAGAGTAATGTTGGTGGTAAAAAAGTAATGGAATTCAAGATTAGTGGTGATGGTACTTTATAGAACTAAGGGAGGTTGTGTGTTTTTGATGTCAATGATTTGCGAGAAAGGGTTTTGGATTAGGCTTATGAATCGTGCTATGTTGTTCTTCCCGATTTGATAAAGATGTATAATGATTTCAATAAGATATATTGGTGGAATGGTATGAAAAGAGATGTGGATGATTTTGTAGCCAAGTGCATGGTGTGCCAACAAGTCAAAGTTGAGCACACGAGGCCTGGCGAGTTATATGAATAAACTGATTTGCCTAAATGGAAATGGAAAGTAATCAATATGTATTTCATTGCCGGTCATCATCTGTCTCGGAACTAATTTGATTTGATTTGGGTCATTGTGGATAGGATTATGAAGTTTGCTCACTTCTTGCCAGTGAGGACTTCCTTTTTGGCAGAGGATTATGCAAAGGTATATCTTCATGAGATATTAAAGCTGCATGGGGTACCTATTTTGATTATCTGTTATCATTGTGTTCAATTTTCATCTCACTTTTGGCGGTCTTTTTAGAAGGGATTAGGTAATAAGGTGAGTCTGAGACCTACTTTTCACCCTCAGATGGATGGGCAAGGGGATAGAACTATTCATACATTGGAGGATATGCTTCAGGCATGTGTGAATGACTATGGTGGCAATTGGGTTTGGCATTCACCTTTGGTAGAGTTTTCTAACAACAATAGCTACCATTCTAGTATTTGTATAGCCCTTTTGAGGCATTGTATTGTAAGAGGAGTAGATCTCCTATTGGTTGGTTTAAGCATTGTGAGGCGGACATGTTTGGTATGGATTTGGTTCATCAGGCTATGGAAAAGCTGAAGGTTATTTAGGATAAGCTTAAGGCTGCCCATAGTTGCCAAAAGTCCTATTTGGAAGTTAAACGTAGAGACTTGGAGTTTGATGTTAGGGATAAGGTGCTCCTAAAGGCATCTCCTATGAAGATAGTAATGCGGTTTGGTAAGAATTGGAAAATTAGTCCCCGATTTATCGATCCTTATATGATTTTGTAAAGGGTTGGTAGTGTTACTTATGAAGTGGAGTTGCCTTCTACTTTGAGCTCCATTCATCTGGTATTTCATATCTCCATGTTGAGGAAGTGTCAGCGTGATCTTTCTTCTGTTATTCCTTTGGAAGGGTTAAGTCTCCTAGATTCTCTATCTTATGAAGAGGTCTCTATTGACCTAAAAGATTGGCAAGTTCATCAGTTACGGATCAAGGATATGGCCTTGGTTAAGGTTCTATGGCAGAACCACAAGATGTAAGAGGCTACATGGGATGCGGAAGCAAACATGAATTCCATGTGTCCGTATTTGTTCTTTCCTTCGTATATTCATGCGGAAGGTATGCGTTCTTGAACAAATCTGTATTTTATGAGTTTGTTAAAAGAAAGGTTAATTTCCTTGGGTCTTTGTATTCTGTCTTAAAGTTAAGAGTAGAGGCATCTAAGGGGTGTAAGTCGTGTATGTACTACTTTATCCATCATTAAGGGACCAATGTTCCTACTATGTGAGACTAAAACACCCTGGGTTCCTGGGTTCTTGAACCATAGAAAATTTCCTTGATTTCTAGTCTTTTGACAGGATATGACTAGGGGAAAAGACTCGTACACTTGGATATGAGTGGTATGGGTTGGTCATAAGCTGACTAGTATTGGTTGGTTGATTGAATTTGGTTTCTAAAATGGATATGACGTGGGTGATATGAGTCATATCGGTGGATACGGGTTGTCTGGTTACTTCACTTAATCTTAGGCTTAGTAACTTAAGTTGGGCCTTAGTACGAATGGCTCACCAAGATCCATATGCCAAGGTATGTCATACCATGTACTCATATGGTGGACAGTGCTCAATCCTCTTAGAAATCTATTCTGCCAGGGGTAAGGCTCAAGGGTACTAGTCGAATACTTGGATACAACATGGTTTGGGGTAAGTCGTAACTTGGACAGTGTAGGATCCAAGGGAGATAGCCTTGGGTATGAGGGATTGGTACCACTCACATTGGAGGGTACAACAAGTATGGATAGTCGTACCCATCTAACAGGATTTTTGGGAGCTTAAGTGAGGGCAATCTTGATATTTCCCCACTTAACATAATAAGGCCCCATGACTTATATTCCTATTTGGAGGTTATTTTCCCTATTATTCTATCATTAACACTTAGAAACTTCTCTTACACACTCTATAATTCTTTCTAAGGTTTTTGGGCAAAGAATGGCTAGGGTTTCATCATGAAGTTTAATTTGAGGCTCTTGTTTGTGATTTCACTCTATTATCTTCTTTGTTTAAGGTTTGTTTTCTTCCCTTATTATCAGTTCCACTAAAGACGTGTTTTTATACAATGTTTTCACGATTTGATTATTGTATGGTTTTGGGTTTTCAAATATAATTTGGGGGTTTTGGTTATAAATTCTTTGTTATGGTTTTCCCATGTTTTAATTATGGATTTTATATGCTTGAATGGTGGTTTTGGATAATTGGTTGCAGAGGAATGGATATTTGGTAATTGGCTTTGGTTTTGAAAATACTATGCCCCCAATATGTTTGATAAAATGCCTATGAGAATGTCTTCACTACACTATAGGATTTTAATAGAACTATTGCATGATTTAAACTTGGAAATGGAACCCCAAATTGTTTAAATGGTTTGGAATGGTTTTGGGTTTAACAATCATTCTTGCAGAGTACAATAGAATCCCCCAAGTAATCATAATAATGTAACACTTAAAGGGTACATGGGACTCCCCCATGTTAACTTTATAAATGTGTACTCGAGAATCCATTTACCTTAAGAAGGTTTGGCTAAGGATAATACTTGCAAGTTATAGTCGATATGAAGATACCACTATTAATAGCCTTGGTAAATGAAAAATGGTATAATGGTTTGGTTGGTTGGAAATGGTTTTAATTAGGAAATAATGGCGGTGTTTTATAGCTAACCATGAAGGTTGGAGTTCAATGAATAAACACTAGAAACTCATGTTTACCGATATGAGGGGTAGTCATGACGACCTTATATGATACTATGAGGTACAAGGGAATCATCAAAGTACATTGTACGTATGTATCATAGAGGTTGAGGGTACTTTTGAATCCCTTACTCTAATGGTGTCTCCGATTCATGTGGATATAAGCATCGGGGTCCATTTAGGGGGTTAAACTGGACCCATGCAGCCCGTGGGTGGTTAAGGACCATTAATCTACACATACCCAGTTAAATTGTTTCAAATGCAGGTTAATCCTATTTCCCTTTCCCGAAATAATTATACATATATATGTATGGTTTGTATGTATATGGATGGTTTACTTGTCTTTGTTAAATGGAATTATTTTATCCTTTTCTTGAGTTTGTTCTAGCGTTCACCCGCTAACCCATTTTTGGGTAGTTTTATCCCCACATGATTCATAAACTAGCTATTCTACTCCTCCTACTTAGCGATTGAACTTCGGGAATCACTTCCGATGTGATCTTGAGGGTGGGTAACTTTATTTTTTCTGCTGACTATGTTATCCTGGACTATTAGGTTGACAATGAGAAGCCTATTTTATTGCGAATACCATTTATGTCCATAGGCAGAGCTATGATTGATATGGAGAATGGTGAGCTAGAAGTCACAGTTAATGGTGAGGAGACTACATTCAACATCCAAAAGTCAATGAAGCAGCCAACTGACATGAGTTTAGTGTTCGTGATTGATTGTATTGATGACTAAGAAGGATACTCATATGGGTATCTTGATGAATTCTGAGTAGTCAAGATACCTGTGTCATTTCACGATGCTAAATCAAGCACTAAGTGAGAGGCAACCCACTATTATTACTGTTCATGTTTTTATTGCTTTTCTTTTTTGTAGGCTTTTAGATCTTGAACTTACCCAGAATATGGTAAATAATGCTACATTCATTGATTATCAGGTAGGAGGGTTGTGTAATCAACCCATCATGGTCACAAGTCTTATACGGTAAGTTGAGTAATAAGCTAAAAAGTAGAAATTTTGAGAATGCAAAATGGAATGTTATGGACTTTGACATCTAATTTTACTATTGGGACCTCAAACTTAGGTTATGGGACCATAAGTAGTTGGAAAAATATTGAAATTCCATGTCTATATTGCAAGAAAGTGAGCCCAAAATTTTAGCCCGGCACATGCGCCTAGCAACTGCTGGCCATAGGTGGCACTTGGGCCTAAAGCCTGGCCTCAGGTGGAAGCCGTTGGTTGGTCTTTTGTGTGCACAATTTTCAATTCAAATTTTTTGCCCACCAACACATATATATGACCTCAATTACCCCCCCCCCCCCCCCCCATATATATATTTAAACAACCTTAACCTCATTCTAACTCATTTAAATCCTCAAAACATAACTTTTCTTTTTGAATTCAAATTTCTCTCTTAAAACACAAAATCACCCCACACTAAAGTAAAGGCTAAATTGACACTTATTGTAGATACCAACTAAAACCATCGCGCTAAAAACAAGTTTCAACTATGGCTTCGCTTGACTTCTTCATTATTTACTTCTGGTTCATCATATAAGAGGTAACTTTCTTGCCTCCTAATGGTTATGTAGTTATCCATTTATTGTTTAAACAAGCTGATATATGTATTCCATTGCAAAACATATAGAATATATCATACTTGTATGTAGGATCCTTGAAGTATCCTAAAATTTTAATGCAGATCCTTGTTTTGAATTAAATTCTAATGTTAGGCCCCAATCGGAAGTTGAACTTGAATGAATAAAAATAATACCAATAGTTGAGCATGTTTGTTATCTTTGAAAGTTGTGATTTATGATTAGTGTGTGTACATTGGACATGTTGGGATCTCAAATAAGTTATAGGGGTGTGAAAATTGAGGACAATTCAAGCTTTTTAAATTTTAAGTATTTCTTCAACTTTTTCTATCCCTCACTTTTGTTGGAAACAAACAATTAGTGTTTAGGTACATATGGAACCTAAATCTATGAAGAAGATGAAGGTTGGTACCTCAAAGAGATGGGCAGAGTTTCCCAAACCTAATGGCTCAGTGGAGGAGGTACCCAAGGCAGCCACGTAGTGACACTACATGAAACACCCTGGTTTTTTATCATTAGAAATTTCTTAGGTTTTGAACTCTCTGGACATCATACGACATAGATTACTAGTCGTATGATGTGAGTACGACCTGGGGGCTCAAGTCATATGTTAAACAGTGTGTTCTTGATTATATACTGTAATAGGTATGACTAGACTCAACATAGTTCATATGGAGATGGTATGAGAGAATCATGCCATTCATATGTTGGACAGTGTCCAACCCCTTTTGAATCTCTCTTGGATACGATTTGAGGGTGCTTGTAGCATGATGAAGGTACGACTTAGGTAAAGAAGTCGTATGTTGGACAATTTATGGTGTCAAAACTTCTGATCAAGGTATGAGTAGAGGATACCACTCGTATCATGTGGGTACAATTTGAGGTGTCAAACTATACCCTCCTACGGTGATTTTTACAATTTAAGATGGGGGTATTTTTGATATTTCCGCTCTTAACCCCTTTAGACCTCACGACTTAAAACAATTTTGGGACTCATTTACCCTATTATTCTCAATAAAAAAAACCCTTTAAACACTCTTAAATCTCTCTCAAGAATCTTGGTTCAAGAAAGTCTAGGGTTTTCTTCAAAACAATCAACTAAGGCTCTAACGGGTGGTTTCTCTCCATACTTTTTGGTATCTAAGGCATGTTACTCCTTCCTCATTGTTAGTTCAACTAAATCCATGTTTTAATGAATGATTTTCATTGTTTAACTGTGGGTATTTTTTGGTATTAAACTATATGTTGGGGGTTTTGGTTGTTAATGGATGAATATTGTTTTCCATGTTTTTCTTATGGTTTTCATGTTAAAATTGTGGAATTGAACATGTGGTTTCATGGGAATAGTCAATTGGTTCTTGGTTTTGGTTTTGAAAATTATATGCCCTCTACATGTTTGATAAAATGCCAATGAGAGTTATTTTTTCACATGATATGACTTTTATTGAAAATTTTGAATTGCATAATGTTGTAATGGAACTTAAATTTGTTTGAATGGTTTTAAATGGATTAAAAGTTGCCTTAGTGGCCATGATTTTGATTGACTGGAAATCCAATGGGGTACATGGAAATCCCTTAATTGTTAGTTAATGATATTGCTTGCAAGTTATAGACAGTATGACGATACCACTGCCTTGGTAAACATCTTTTTTATTTGGTTGGTTAGTTATGTGCTAATTGTTTTAATTAGGAAATAATAGTGGTTTAAGATAGCTTACTATGAAGATGTGAGTCTGATAGACGGATACTGGAATCTCATGTTTGCCGACATGAAGGTTGGTCATGACTACCATGTACATGTGGGGTACAGGGTAATCCCATAAATTTATAATTTAATATATGTATCATGGTGGTCGAAAGGTACATGGTAATCCTCTGCCCCTGTGATATCTCCAGGTCGTGCTGCTACACGCATTGGGGCCCATTCAGGGGGTAACAATGGACTCATATAGCCCGTGAGTGGATTATGACGATAAAGCTACACAAACCATGATTAAAGGTTTTAAATGCATACTAAACACGATTCCTTTTCTCAGCATAAATTATATATATACATGTATGGATGTGATTGCATATGTTATATACATGGTTTTAAATATTGCCATTATTTTATTCTCGCTCCTGAGTACATGCTAGCATTTAGCCACTAACCCATCTTCGGGCGTTGTATTACCATGCAATGCTGGAACTGTCCATACAACTCCTCATGACCAGTAACTTAAATTTAGGGACAACTTTGTGTCGAATTGAAGTGGTGAGCTTCCATACTTCAAAAGGCTCCATTTCATGTTATTGACTTCTCTACATACTTTTGTTGTTTCTTAGACTTGTGTTTTTGGCTATGGTAAGGGCACGTCCTGACCAAATGTTATTTTGATTTTGGATATAAGCTTTGTAAGAATACCTTGAGTTGGCGTAAGGCCCCAAGAACCTATCCCGAGACTTCACATGGTGCCCATGGCCACATGTGGCCTCAAGCTAACCCTCTAAACTTGTCATCACTTTCAGAACTCATTATAGCGCAAATCATGCTAAGATAAAGAGGAATAAACATGTCATGAACATACTGAAACATGAAATAATACTGCCCTGTACAAACAAAATACTGAAATCCTGTACATACTAGCACACTGATCTGACAAAGCCTCTACTACATAAGACTGAGGAACCATTGGGATAGATCCCTAACTTGACTCATACTGAACTGAAAATAAACGACCCTCTATCTTCAAGGCAAAATGAGAGATACAGGTCCTCGAACCATGAAGACTCACCAACTGCAGAGATGTAGAAGAAGGTACTCGAAGATCACTATCGCTGTTGAGACTGAGCACCTGAACCTACATCACGAAGAAATATAGAATACAAAAGAGTATGGGAGTCAGTACTTGGGAATGTACTGAGTATGCGGGGGTGAATGCAGCATTTAAATAATATCATAAATGTATAAGAAAATCATACATGTTGACCATAATAATTCTCTTCGCTTGAATTATCTAAAACATTTTTTTCTCATAAATCATCAGTAGTAATACATGCTTCATAAATCTCGTAAATTATTTATCTCAACTCAAACTCTTTAACTCATTACTTAAGAGTGACTCGGTAACTCAAGAGACTTAAATCATTATAGACATGGGAGTTTCTTATAACCGACATGACTACACCATGTGAGCCGCATGGAGTCCAACGTTTTGCCCTCCTAAGGAGAGAACCCCACATTGGCAGGGGTGTTGTACTCTTGCCAGGGAGTACAACCTCAATCTCATCTTCACAATCTCATACTCGTCCTTTGGCCCACAATTATCAACATCAGTCCTACGGTGGCACATAGTTTTGGGAAAATACCAAATTTTCCGCTCGGTGCTAAATACTCCTCCCAGACTCAGCTCAGAACGCATTAGAAAATCCACCTCAATCAATATCAACTCATGGGTCTATTTTAAAAACCAAAACATATATATATATATATATATATATATATCATCTGCAAATCATAAACATTTTGTGGATTCCTAACCCGCCTCAACTCAACATAATCTTTCTCAACATCAAGTACATTTGTTTTTCGAATCATTTTCAAATATCAAAGCTTCAAGGAAACATCATAGGACTCATTCTTGACTTTCAATCTCAAATATCGATATATATTCAATAGTCAAATTTCTCATGGAAAGGCATAACTCATGACACTTGTCTTAAATCGCTTAGAAATCATCAATACGTAATGACAATATACAACTCATGGAATAAATTCTCATACCTGCATCCTTTACTGCACCAATACGTCTGGTTTGAAGTTGGTTTGGGTAAGGGGATTGAGGCAGACTAGGCGTGTTAAAATTAGAAACATTAGCTCTAGCCCTTATGCAAAGCAATAGGAAACAAATAAAAAATCAGAAAGAATACACGAGAGCTCCTAGGTGCACCAATCTGCATTTAAATTATCGAATCTAGTCACTTGGCAAAATCAAAGTCAGATATGAAAATTGGAAATGAACGATAATGAAAGGAAATTTTGAAGTAAAAGTAGCTACCCGAAAAAGAACGAGGACTCTTTGTCTTTGATGTTTGATCTCCTGGAGAATCTTGTTGAGGAGTTCCAATTTGCCACTTAGTTTGATTTCAACATCAAAGCGCTGATCTTGAGGAATGTCTTTTGTAACTATGCCTTCAAGCGATTTATCTTTGAGGTAAGGGTGATCACAACACCGAGATAAAAGTGAAAGTCCGCATTAGAGATATGGTGATATGTCACACACAAAAGTACTAGTATAGATTGAATTACTAAAATATGAAAAAGTAAACCAAGCCTAACCTTCCTGGTACACTTGAGTATATTGTCGACGCAGCTTGGTGAGTCATTCTTCAGAGATGAGCAAAGCCATATTGAATTATCAAAGAGGCAAGCGCAATATTGATCAATTTTCTCATTGGAGAGTTTGGCAGTAACCCAACATTCAATGAACTTCGATGATGAGTACCTTCACTCATATGCAACGAAGTGATTAAACCTTTGCTTGAATTCAGTTAGATCTATGTTGGAATCAATGTCTGACAGTTCATTGTTGGCCTTGTCATATTTCGTATCAAGTAAAGAGAGAATGTTGCAGCTATTGAACCATGTAACACATTTATCCTGATACATCTAAGAGATGTAAGTTACTGGAGATAATTGGGAATCTATACAGAATAGTAGAATTCAAACCTGACAAAAAATAAGTAATCTCATTATTAGATAATGATTGAATCCTCTAATACTAAGTTCTTACATTTGTTTAGGATCCACTAAAGTCGAGAGAAAAATATGGTGTCACATATAAAATGTTTCATCGGGATCAATCAAGGATACTCAACATATTAACAAATATTAAGAATACTCGTGAGCACAACATCAGAAACACTAATCCAGGGCTTATTTTATCCAATAGCTATGATGGAATTACTATCCCATATATAAGGTGGGGTAAAATAATCCCAAGGGTTAAAGTATCTGCATACGAAAAGGAGTATATATTGTTCAGTTTTCTGCAAGCTTGCATAACTGCTACATTTTTTTTCTTCAAGTTGCTAAAGTATACCAAGGCTTTTTTCTTACTTAAGTCTTTAGTTTTGATGCTCCGCTATTGGACAGTATTTGCAAGGATAAGATTAAACTTGGTGGTTTTTGAACTCTTTAAATCAGCAGCTAACTCATATGTCTATCCGATTGCAAAGTTAACATCAGCACTAATTAGAAACTGAAGTGAAGAAACGGGAAAAAAATTACCATAAGCACCATTAGCAGTGGCTGCTGCCACAGAAAGTAACCTATCGTAGCAATCTTTCATTGAAACAAAACACATATTACTTCAATTTTTCTTATACTTCTAATTAAAAAAAAGTCTTTTTGCTAAGAAAGAAACACCAAGAAGTACCTTTGTAGGTCTCACACACAGCCTTGGTCTGCATAAACAGAATTGCAACACAGGGTAAGAGGCCACTCTTCTTTGATGACTAAGAGGCAGCTCGCAGAACAATGGCGCCCACTAGCTAGGACCTTAAAACTTGAGGAAACACTGTAAATCCTTTAGAGCAGGTTTATCTGAGGATGAAACAAATCACGGATAAGAAATAATTGAAGATGGAAAAACATACATTGATTTTTTGGATATGCTAAGATACTAGAATTTATTAAAAGAACAGGTTCCTCAAAATGTGTCAAACAGTCTTCTGTACGTATAAAAATTTCTTGTGCAAAGTAAATATGCTGAAGAGTTCAAGAGGATGTCAAAGAGAAAGTAATCACATACAAAAGGAATAGCCTCTAAATAAATGCACAATGCAAATTTCTATCGAAATTATTGCCAAGTAAGAGGATAGACTTGTTTTAGCCACAGTAAAAGATTGAAGAGTAGGTAAAGCCTCGGTGAGTAGAACTACCAGTTTACAAAGAAATGGTCAACAATGAAAAGAAAATGATCAACACTAGAACCTCTTAAAGACATAATGCCAAAAATGTATCCAGCTCTTTATGAATTTGCTAATACACTTTTGAATGCTATACAAGTCCCTAAAATCCAATTAAAAGAAAATCCGTAATAGTGTTGGAAACACACTATTTATTTATATGCAAATAGAGGCATTTGATGCACCTTAATATTTGAATATACATAATTAATGGGTGGGAAATATGTATCTCAACTATAAAAGACCATGATATACTTACAGTGCAGATATACATTTATTGCATGGCTGAGATAGCCGCTTCCTGGAATTCCTGTTAGCAGCAATGTAATGGGTACAAGTCTGAAGAGTATGCTATCAGGGTAAGCAACCACGGTCTGAAGCCACTTTGAGTGGCTTTGTGCAAAAATATCACCACCTCTTTTTGACCAAATCATAGTGAGACCCTGCTCCAACATTATTCATTAGTAACTAATCATGTCTAGCACTTCGACCATTTAAGAACACAAAAGTTCAGCGAGTGACTTACATCCTTGCTTGATGTCTCTGTTAAGCTAGTAAATTGCATTGTGTGCGAAGAAATATCTCAGGGACCTATAGATTTGAAATAGAAATCCATTAAAATATGATTGGCTCCACTCATGTGCATAAATATTAGAACATACCCAAACATAAATCAAGTGCCTATTTAAGTGAATTTTAGAGGTGGCATCATTGTTTTGCGAGTGCAAAATACCTTCTTTTTAACCTCTTTTGGCTTCAACTCAGGCAGAGGAATTGTTTCATTAGAAAAAAGACAATCTCTAAGGTCATCCAAGTGTGCTCTTAGTTCAGCCGGAGGAATTGCTGAGGATGGTTTCTGCTTAACGCAAAGTATGTCCAGGCCTCCAACACCCATATCGACAATTATGTGTGTCCCATAAGCCTGGATAAATCTGCTAAGAACTATCAAATTAGAAATCACATGAAACAAAACGACCATATGATAACAAAAATGCATCTCCCAAAACTATCCTTGAATGCATGAGTACTTAACCCAAAAACTAAACGGAAACCACAAAAGCATCAGTTAACAGTCTTCTCAAAGGCATTACAACGATATTTAAGAAATTGTGCTTTGCCAGTTAGAGCTTACAAATAGATATTCATCCGATTGAGCTAAAGAAAGTTCAGAGTGGAATAGAGAAGCTACCTGGATAATGATGCTGGATCCCAATGTGGTGGAACTGCTTTTTTCATCTGGTCGTGGGGTACTAATAGGGATGTTGTCAGGTTCAAATAATACAAAGAGAAAAAATAACCATTAAAAGCCCGGTACTTAGCCTTCACTGAATCGTTCAACCAGGCTCCACTCAAATAAAAAATGGCATTCAGGTAGCCTGAAGGAACCTTTCCATGTATTGATGATTTTTGACTAAAAAATTCTAATATATGCAATGAAGATTTAAGGAAAATTGAGAGCTAATGAGAAAGCAAATAACGTGCTCAACAAAAAAATAACTCTAAACATCACTCATGTCTTTATATACCTATAGCCTAACTTGCGCGGACTCTTTACTTTCAATTCAGCACCCGTGTCAGATTATCCAACAATATGCTAGTTTTGGAAAATCCAACATGCACCCATTGACATTTTTGAAGAGTTCGAGCAACATAGCCTATCATGAGTCTAGTTCTAAACACGCTTAAGTCTCACTGGACTTGTTATATGTTTATATAGGATCTTGAGTAGTTTAAGGATATTTAGGATATATTAGGATATTGTGTACTCTTAAAATGTTGTCACAACAAGAATTAAAAAACAAAAAATTTTACCAAAACATTTTGTTCGAAAAGCCTATTAACATTCAATTCAATTTTTCAAACTGTTAACAGGCCAAGCCTATTACATAAGACATTTGCCCCTCATCCTGATCCCCAAAAAATAGAATAAAGGATCATATCCATCTATCACATTGTAATGTAGTCAACTAAATGTATCAGATGACAAAGAAAACTTCCCCATCCAGCAAATAACTGGAAAGAAGATGTCAATCATAGCTCTAGCTCTAACTACAACCAAGAGCACCCCTTACTTAGATACTACCTTCATTTAAATATATATATCATGACAATGTCTGACTAGACATTGGAATTTAAGAAACAAGAAAGAAAGAATTTTGACACAAAATCTACAAATATGTAGCATCCCAAAATGTTGTTAGAATCTTTTTTTTTATTAGGATGTCATGAAATTCCTATAAGAGCAAGTCTAACACTGATAAATTAACATATAAATATAATAAGATGTCATTTTTGAAACACACCAGTAAGGAAAGATTATCATGTAAAATGGAATAAAAAGAGTAATTATTAGAACTTTGAATTAATTAGTAAGATGTAACGACTCCACCTGACTTGGATCAGGCCATTAAAGTGAACAATCAATAGCCCAGAAGAGTTTTGTGGTTATACCAATGACAACAACTACTACACCAAACAAGTTGGGCTCAGCCTTACTTTGCATTTTTAAACAAACAATTACAAAGACCACTAACAATAGCCAAATAATGCGAGAATTGAAGCACATATAGCAATAGGTAGTAACAGAAATCGCAGAGCAAGAAACTATAAGAATAATTCTACTACTACTTATATTAAGAAACATGCACAGTGCATCAAACTAACTACCAAGGACATCTCACAAGTTTGTGAATGCTCTACCCTCCATATACCCCACTTATGGACATACACCGAGTTTGTTGTTGTTGTTGTTTAATTACAACGGTTATTAGAACAACTTTTCTTCTTTCACCATTTATCAAGATAGCTCCTTTACACTTTATCAAAGAAACAAAGAACCCCAAATCTTTGAAAAAAATACAAAACACATATAGATACATACAAATTAGTGATCAAGGTAGCTCCTTTACACTTTATCACAGAACAATTTACATAGAGAACACCAAAACTTGGAAAAAAACTTAGGGTTTTTTATTTTGAACCTCCTTTACACTTTATCACAGAACAATATACATAGAGAACACCAAATCTTGAAAAAAAAACTTAGGGTTTTCGATTTTGAACCGGCCATCTTCACCAGGAATTGACCCATTGATGGATTCTTCTTCTAATACTGTGAATATGGTGTTTACAAAGAGATGAGAAATCACCAGGAACAAAAAACTTTACTCAAATCTTTATACAGAGATGAGAAACTTACCAATAATGGAGGTTGCAATTAGAAATGAGACAGATGTAGCCGATGATTTGAGAAATTTAGTCGATTGAAAATGAGAGATATTTGGCCGATTGGAAATGAGAGATTTGAGCGTTCAATGATTGATCGATAATTTGGAGATACAGAGCGTTTTTTTGTTTTGGCGCGTTAAGTTTTATTTTTATTGAAATTTTATTACAATAATCTGGCGGTTCTTCTTGGACCAGTTAATAATATTTTTTAGGACCAAACTATATACCTTCTCAAAAAAATACATAATTAGGGACTAGAATTTAATCTCATCCAAATAAGTATACTTTTAGAGATCAAATTATTGATTCATCCCTAAATGTTGGTCTTAAATAGACCTTTTTCTAATAGTGATCGAGTGTAGGATGGTTATGATTTGGCATTGGGGGTGGTCTCCGGCCTCGGTTGTGCTACCCGACATGACTAGGTCCTAGTTTGGGTCGTGTTAGATTGGTATCAAAGCCCTTGGTTGATGGTCACTTGGTAGTTCACAAAGTCATGTCGAGTAGAGTCTCTTTTAAGGGTGTGTAGTATGCCACACTCATAAGCGAGAGGCTATAAGGCATTTGGAAATGTTTCTCTTTCTTATATTCTATTTTCAAGTTGTAGAGTCTAAGTCCTGAGTTCTTCTCTAATCCCTATTTGATTGCTTTTCAGAACATGGCTTGATGATCTGATGCTCACGAAAACTCCTCTGTAACTGGCAACATTTTGGATGGGACATGCTCTACTCATGGGATCTTTACCCGGTTTAGGGGTCCAGTTTTAGATTATTCTGGAGTTCAACAAGTTCCCTATCGTCCATCTAAAAAACCTCAGGCTAAAGTGATGAACATTGAGTTTTGTCAGTCCATTCATAAGTTTGCACAATTGGTTGCTACTCAGTCTGAGCATAGTTTTTCTGTTACTCTATCTTCTGAGGCTATAAAGGTTAGCCAGTTCATGAGGTTAAACCCTCTGACCTTTATGGGTGCTAAGGTGGAGGAGGATCTTTAAGGTTTTCTAGATGAAATGGAAAATATTTTCTGAGTTATGTATGCCACGAATATGGATGACGTGGAGTTTTCCACCTACCAGTTGAAGGATATGGTATACTAATGGTACGAGGGATGGGAACAGTCAAGGGGTGACAATACTAAGTCATCTCTGTGGGAAGATTTCTATAATACTTTTCTATCCCTCTTTTTCTTTATGGAGTTGAACAAAGACAAAGTGGAAGAGTTTGTTAATCTGGAGCAAGGTAAGATATCAGTCAAGGAGCATGCCTTGAAATTTCACCAGTTATTGAGGTATGCTCCATAGATGGGTTTTAGTATGAGGGCCTAAATGAGGAAGTTTGCTTCAGGACTGTCTCATGAGTTTAGCTTACATAATAAAACTGCCTTTTTTATTAAGGACATAGATATCTAAAGGTTGGTTGTGTTCATACAATAGGTAGAGGAAGAAAAAAAGAATCAGGCTAAAATATAGGAGAGACATGTCAAGAATTTTAGGTTCTCTGAAAATGTTGGTCGCCAATAGATGAGTGGTAGGGATGGTCGTATGTGGCCAAAGAAGAAGTGGGGTAATTCTGGGTCTTACTCGACAACAAGTGCTCCCTACACAAAGTTGTCGGGTGTTAGGTGTTTCCATGGTGAAAATAACTTTTAGGGCACAACGTGCCCAATCTTAAGATTTTATGGCTCAACCTACTCTACCATATCCTCCCTGCAATTTTTATGGTCGCTTGCATCGGGGTTTTTATGATGAGTGAAGGGACAAGTTCTTCAACTGTGGTCAGCCAGGGTATATGCTTAGAAACTGTCCTATTGGTAAGTTTGCTTGGGGAGTAAGCAAAGTTCCTATTGCCTCTTCTTCAGCTCTAGCATAAAGGGTGCACCATTTGGATCCAACACAAGTCGGAACTGCCTTTATGCTCTCACTACTTGCTAAGAGTCTGAGGGATCACCTGATGTCGTGATTGGTATGTTGAAACTTTTTTCACCTAATGTGTACTATTTATTTGCTTCATGTTCCACCCTATCCTATGTGACCCAATTTGTGGCTGTGTATTTTGGTTTTGGTCCCGAGTGTGTTTCAGACCCTTTTCTATTTCGACACCAATAGGTGACTCTGTGATTGCTAGAAGAGTCTATAGGTGGTGTGTTGAATATGTTGGCAGTAAAGAAACTGTAGTGGATCTGTTTAATTTAGATATGATGGATTTTTATGTTATATTAGAGATGGATTGCTTGCACTTGTGATATGCTCCTCTATATTGTAGGACTAGTAAGGTTGTCTTTAAATTTCCTAAAGAGACAACTACTAAATAAGAGGGTGGTTTCCTATCTCCTAAGAGAAAATTTATATCATATCTTAGAGCTTAGAGATAGATCTCCAAGGGGTATGTTTACCATCTCGTCTGGGTAAAAGATCGGGGGGGTTTTTCTTTGCATTCCGTCCCGATGGTAAATGAATTTTCCGCGATCTTCCTTAATGACCTTCCTAGTGTTCCTCCTGAAAGAGATATTGAGTTTAGGATTGATCTTGTTTCAAACACTTGTCCAATTTCTATTTTTCTGTATATGTTGGCTCCAACTGAGTTGAACAATCTTAAGGAGCAATTAAAGGATCTTTTAGTTAAGAGTTTCATCCATCCTATTGTGTCTTTTTGGGGTGCACCGGTGTTATTCATGTGTAAGAAGGATGGTTCCCTTTTGATGTGTATTAACTATTGGGAGTTGAATAAAGTGATGGTAAAGAATAAGTATCCCCTTCCAAGGATAGATTATTTGTTTGATCAATTGCATGGTGATGAGTATTTCTCCTAAATTGACCTTCGATCTGGGTATCATCAGTTAATGATTAAGCAAGAGAATATCCTTAAAATTGTCGTTCATACCTGATATGGGCATTTTGAGTTCATGGTTATGTCTTTTGGATTGACCAATACCCCAATGACATTCATGGATTTGAAAAATAGGTTTTTCTATCAGTATCTGGATTTATTCATCATTGTGTTCATTGATTATATTCTGGTGTATTCTAAGAGTGAGGTGGATTATGCTGATCACCTCTATTTTATATTGCAACTCAGAAAGAGAAACAGTTGTTTGCCAAGTTTTCTAAATGTGAGTTCTGGCTGAAAGCTATCACTTTTTTAGGTTATTTCATTTCTAGTGGAGGGATCATGGTATACCCGCAAAAGGTTTCAGTGGTTAAAATATGGCCTAGACCCATGATTGAAATTGATATTTAGATCTTCTTGGGTTTGGATGGCTAATACATAACGTTTGTGGAGAGTTTCTCTTCTATAGATGCCACGTTGAACAAGTTGAATCAGAAAAAGGTAATGTTCTTGTCTTCTGATGCTTGAGAGGGAAGTTTAGAAAGATAAAGGACGAACTAACATCGGCTCTTGTTTTGACTTTGCCTGAAGGCACTGATGGGTTTGTGGTCTACTGTAATGCATCCCGAGTAGGGCTTGGTTGTGTTCTGTTGAACAATTGTAAGGTGACAGCTTATTCCTCTAGGCAGTTGAAGGTGTACGAAAGGAATTATCCAACCCATGATTTGGAATTATTAGCTGCGGTGTTTTGGTTTAAAAATCTAGCGTCACTATTTGTATTTAGTGTAGGTGGATATCTTTTTTTTTATCATAAGAGCCTACTGGATGTGCTTACTCAAAAAGAGCTTAACCTCTGGAAAAAGAGATGGCCTGAACTCCTCAAGGATTATGACATGAGTCTTCACTACCATCTAGGTAAAGCTAATCTGGTTGTTGATGCTCTTAACAGGTTATCCATGGGTATTCTAGCTTATATGGATACGGAGAAGCGGGAGTTGGTGAAGGACATTCACCATTTTTCTAACCTTAGGGTTCGCTTCTTGGACTTCGAGAATGGTAGTGTGTTTGTTCAGAAAGTGGCACAGTCGTCTCTTGATGCTGAAATTAAATAGAATCAAGTGTTAGATCCTTTTTTAATGAGGATTATGGGTGATATTTGTGGGAAGAAGGTTTTGGACTTAGAAATTAGTGATGATTATAATTTATGGTAACAAGGGAGGTTACGTGTTCCTGATGTTGATGGTTTATGAGATAGGATATTTGTCAAGGCGCATAAGTCGCGCTATGTTGCTCATCCAGATTTGACAAAAATGTATCATGACCTTAAGGAGATGTATTGGTAGAACATTATGAAGAGGGATGTGGCTAATTTTTTGGCAAAGTTCATAGTGTGTTAGAAAGTGAAAGTTGAGCATATGAGGCCCTGAGGTTTGTACTAAGAAATTGAGTTTCTAGAGTGGAAGTGGGAAGTAATCTATACTGATTTCGTTATCGATCTTACTCGGTCTTATAATCAATTTGATTCAGTTTAGGTCATTGTGATAGGATGATGAAGTCGACTCATATTTGTCTGTAAGGACTAACTTCTTCACTGAAAGTTATACCCAGTTGTACCTACAAGAGATTGTGAAGTTTTATAGGATGCCTGTTACTATTATCTCTGATCGTGGTACATAGTTTTCATCTCACTTTTTGTAGTAATTTTAGAAAGGTGTGGGGACCAAGGTGAGTCCTAGTACTACTTTTCACCCTCAGTCGGATAGGCAAGCAAAAAGGACTATACAGACATTGGAGAATATGCTTCGTGCGTGCGTGATTGACTATGGTGGTAGTTGGGTTATGCACCTACCTCTTATGGAGTTTGCCTATAATAATAGCTATAACTCTAGCATAAGGATGGCTCCATTTGAAGCATTGTATAGTAGAAGATGTAAGTCTCCTATTAGGTGGTTTGAGCTTGGTGAGGCAGATTTTTTTAGACCGAATTTGGTTCACTAAGCCATGGAATAGGTGAAGGTGATTGGGATAGGCTTAAGGCCGCCCAAAGTACCCAAAAGTCCTATTCAGATGTAAGGCGAAGGGACTTGGAGTTTGAGTTTGGGGATAGGGTGTTCTTGAAGGTATCTCCCATTAAGGGAGTAATGTGATTCGGTAAGAAGGGGAAACTTAGTCCTTGTATGTTGGTCCGTACTCGATTTATAGAAGGGTTGGCAATGTTGTGTATGAATGAAAGTTGCCTTCTTGTTTTAGCTTCATTCATCCGATATTCCATGTTTCTATGATGAGGAATTGTATGGGTGATCCGTCTTAAATTGTGCCTATCAAGGATATTGGTATTTTGGATTCTTTGTCTTAAGAGAAAATCCCGGTTGAGATCTTTGATTTGCAGGTTTGTCAGTTTCAGACCAAGTATACATCTTTGGTAAAGGTTTTATTGAGGAACCATAAGGTCAAAGAGGTTACTTGGGAAGCGGAAGGGGACATGAAGTCCAAATATCTGTTCGTGTTTTTTGCTTTGTAAATTCATGCGGAAGGTGTTCTTCATCATACTTTTTTTCTAGCTTTGTTAATGGAAAGGTTGACTTCTTTGCATCTCTATTTACTAACTTAGTTAAAGGTTCGAGTTGAGTTGTTGGGGTGTAAATCTTTCTACTCATACTATGTCCCATCATTCGACGGCGAATGATCCCAGTGGGGAAAAATTGAAACACCTTGGGTTTTGATCCCTAGAAATTTTCTAGGCTTTGAATCTTTAGACATCATACGACTTAGGCTGACTAGTCATATGATGTGGGTACAACCTAGGGGGGCCAAGTTATACGTTAAGCAATATGTTCTTGATTATGTACTATCCTAGGTACGACTAGACTACATACAAGTCATATGGATATAGTACTAGAGATAATGCCAGTCGTATATTAGACAGTGCCCAACCCATTTTGAATATGTCTTGGGTAAAGTTTGAGGGTACCTGTCATATGATGAAGGTATGACTTAGGTAAAGGAGTCGTATATTGGAAAAAAATGTGGTATCCAACAATCTTATCAAGGTACGAGTGGAGGGTACCACTCATATCATATGGGTACGATTGGAGGGGTCAAATCGTACCCTTCCTGTGGTGATTTTTATAATTTAAGTTGGGGTATTCTAGACATTTTCCCTCTTAACCCCTTTTGACCCCACGACTTAAAACACTTTTGGGACTTCATTTACCCTATTACTCTCAATCAAAAACACTTTAAACACTCTCAAATTTATCTCATGATTCTTGGTTCAAGAAAGGCTAGGGTTTTCTTGAAAGCAATCAATTAAGGCTCTAAGGGGTTAATTTCTCTCCATACTCTTTGGTATCTAAGCGGAGGGTACCACTCTTATCATGTGGGTAAGATTGGAGAGATCATATTGTACCCTTCTTGTGGTGATTTTTACAATTTATGTTAGGGGTATTCTTGGCATTTCCCCTCTTAACCCCTTTTGACCCCACGACCTAAAACACTTTTGGGACTTCATTTACCCTATTATTCTCAATCAAAAAAACTTTATACACTCTTAAATCTATCTCATAGTTCTTGGTTCAAGAAAGGCTAGGGTTTTCATCAAAACAATCAATTAAGGCTCTAAGGGTTATTTCTCTCCGTAATCTTTGCTATCTAAGGCTTGTTACTCCTCCCTCATAGTTAGTTCAACTAAATTCATTTTTAATGAACGATTTTCATGGTTTATTGTTGGTATTATTTCGTTTTGAACTATATGTTGAGGGGTTTTTGTTGTTGATGGATGAATATTTTTTTACATGTTTTTCTTATGGTTTTCATGCTAAAATTGTGGAATTGAACATGTGGTTTCATGGGAATTCTCAATTGGTCCTTGGTTTTGGTTTTGGAAATTATATGCCCTCAAAATGTTTTATAAAATTCCTATGAGAATGGTTTTGACTCATAATTTAACTTTTATTGGAAACCTTGCATTGCATAATATGGTATTGGAACTTAAATTGGGTTTGATGGTTTTAAATGGTTTAAAAGGGGCCTTGGTGGCCATAGTTTTGATTGATTGGAAATCCAATAGGATACATGGGAAGACCCTAATTATTGGCTAATGACATTGCTTGCAAGCTATAGTCAGTATGACAACACCAATGCCTTAGTTAACATCTTCTGGAATTGGTTGGTTGGTTATGTATTAATGGTTCTAATTAGGAAATAATAGTAGGTGGTTATAGCTTACCGTGAAGGTGTGAGTCCGATAGACAAACAATTGAAACTTAGGTTTGACGACATGAGGGTTGGCCATGGTGACCTTGTACTTTTGGGGTACATGAGAATCCCCTAAGTTTATTCTTTTATATATGTATTATTGAGGGAGAAGGTTGCACGGGAATCCCCTGCCCCTGTGACTTCTCCGATTATGGCTACACACACTAGGGCCCTTTTAGAGGATAACACTAGACCCATATAGCTCGTGGTTGAGTTATGATGGTAAAGCTACATATACGCAGGTTAAAGGTTTTAAATGTATGATAAACCCAGTTCTTTTTCCCGGCATGGATTATATATATGTATAGATGTGATTGCATATGGTTATTTACTTGGTTTTAAATGTTGGAATTATTTTATCCTTACTCCGAAGTAAATTCTAGCATTCACCCGCTAACTCGTCTTTGGGTGCGGTATCCCCACGCAATGCAGGAACCAGCCAAACTACTCCTCCTGCTCAATCACTTGGATTCGGGGATAGCTTTGTGTCGGATTGAAGTGGTGAGCTTCCATACTCCAGAAGGATCTATTTCATGTTATGGACTTCTCAACATACTTTTGTTATTTCTTAGACTTGGGTTCTTGGCTATGGTCGGGGGCATGTCCTGATAAAATATTGTTTTGATTTCTGATAGAGGCTTCATGAGACTACCTTGGGTTGGCATGGGCGGTGTCTGTATTGGTGTCAGCCTTTAAATTGGTATTGATATTAGGGATAACACCATTTCATTATATTTGATTTATGATTGCTCCATTTTGTTATATTATATAATCATAAATCATTTGACATCGGGTGTAGGGTGGATATGGTTGGGTATTGTGGGTGGTCTCCGACCCCAATTGGGCTTGAGGCACCTGAAATGACTAAGACCTGGTTCAATTCATGTCACTGCAGTTGAGGTGACACACCAAGTTATAAGAGGACAGACGCGCCAGGCTACTCAGATAGTTGTGGCCCGACCCAGGATGAAGTCAGCAAGTATGTCACCTCCACACAATACTCCACCTGATGTTGATGATGAGTAGGAGAAGATAGATTATGAGTCTACTCCACAGGTTTCTACTCAGGCCCCTGAGTCTGAAGAGGGGTCCCAAGATTTATACGAGAAGGTAGAGGAGTAGGATAAATCAGCGGTGCCCTAGTCTTACTAGGGTACCGCTACTCATGTACAATAGATAAATATACCCCATTCTGAGAAGGGTACAGAGTAGGCTACCCATGATGAGTTACTACAGTAAGGGCAGTGTCCCGCTCCTGAATATGCCTTAGATGCACCCCCAAGAAGGTACCTCCAAGGTATTATGTGGTGGGGATAAAAGAGATCTTTACTATTGACAGTCGGGTTTGGGAGACAGGCAGGATGACGAGGTTCATTTTTGAGGAGCGTCGCATTAACCTATCGAGGCTGGATAGAGTACCAAAGATATGGTAGGAATTCAATATAAATCAGCTAGAGTGGATAACTAGACCCATCGAATCTTACAGCGCGACTATGGTATGGGAATTGTATACATCCTACAGAGCTACCGTAGTCCTTCCTATGCACAAACATCAAGGCCTAGTGAGATTCACAAGGTATCCATAGCTTGAGCATACACTAGTTAGACGGGTCACAGTTGAAATTTTGACAGAGACTATTTGCAGAGTTATCTTCAGCCCAGATTACGTTACTCCTGCATCTATAACTGAGTGAGCCCACAAACTAATGGTCACACGTAATCAACATATCATGCGAGAGACTGAGCACTGATGAGAGAGATTTAAGATGGTTAAGTGGGTAGCTAGTTATATTTCACCTTTGGGTAATTAAACCCCATGGATTTAGGGCATGGTATGATCAAGAAGGCATATTGACATTTTAGGCCATGTTTTGGTGATTGTCGATCAAATATCGACCTATACCCACTACTTTGGATAATACATTAATTTGGAAGGGAGCGACACTGGTTGCTCTTATGATGGCTGGATATGCTGTTGATTTTGGTGTCATCCTTAGGTATGAGTTACATGACAAAGAATTTCTAGAGTTGACTAATCTGCCATTCCTTTGAATGATTCAGAGGTTGTTTGATGAGTCCGATGTGCCTAAGATACCAGCTATAGACAAGAGGGTACCTGCGATGGAGACTGCGCAGACAAAGACTATGAAGGATCAAGCATGTAGAGACTCTTACAGGAGTTGAAGAGGGTAGGCAGCAGTACCACGGTCCCAAACTAAGGGCCAAAAATTCTCCCCAGAGCTTGATGAGTCACATCGAGGTGATGGGGGTGTTATTATTGATATGGTGATAGTGGAGCAGAGAGATGATCCACATTCCAGTACGCAGAGTAAGGGGACACCAAATACTTTTTCTTTAGCCTCGGCATCGACCTCAGAGCTAGTAGGTTTACCGTTAGAGCCTACTCACCCATCCACTATAGCTCCTGCTAAAGGTATGATCATTATATCGAGAGAGTATTTGAAGAGCTTAGTGGACAGCCAAAGGTTCACCAATGCTCGATTGACGGTTGTTGAGACCGAGATGACTACTCTCTACAAGCAGGTTAGATTAGGGGTTAGGACTAGATGTGAGTAGCCAGGGGCCTAATGGGAGGTTACGTAGGGGGCTGCACTCTCTGAGCTATGTGTTGTTTTCCATACATGGATCGGTAAGTTTGAGAGATAAGTTATAGCCCAATTTACAGAGATAGATGTGTTTGATCTAGCCTAGATGATGTAGTAGTTTGAAATATTACGAGCAAAGGTACGTTCTCTCACAGAGAGGTGTGTAGAAGCCACTCCCTCAGATATATCTTTATGATCCTTAGAGAGATCACATAGACAACTTGTAGGACCTTGGTTTGCCATATGTCCAGGTCATTAAAAGGGCCAGTCATGATTAAATGGTATTGCATTTGCCGATAGGCAAAGGGGTACATCTATAGCAGCGGGTGAATTATATAATAGTGCACTGCTACTACTACTGCCTCTAATAGGTGATATGACCCATCTGGGGATGCTCATGATTCTGGTGCCTAGTGCACCCAGGTATGTTCTCGCTTTCCTCCATTTTACTTTACTTTAGCACATTGGGGACAATCCAGAGTTTTTAGTTGTGGTGGGCATACCATGCCACCACAGGTTTTTATTGTCATGCTTTTTTACATGTCTGTCGCAGTATGGTTTTAGAATTGGCATGTCTCGGATAATTTTGTGTCGTATTGCATTTTACTTCTATTATTTTTTATTTTTGTGTAATTAGGCATTTTTATGTATTTAGGGTAGTCGTAATGTTTTGATTGATTTTTGATACCCCTCAAAACTTTGTATTTTAGAACTGTATGAATGTATATATGTGTGAACATTGTGGATCTTTTTATGGCATTAGAATCAGGGACATGATAATCACTTGCTAACAATTGCATGAACTAGATAGGTAGTTGTTGGTAATATTGACAATGTGTTATGTGTTTGTGAGATAATACCTAGTTCCCTTTGTGTGCTGAATTAAGAACTTGCTTAATTATTCTTACCTAGGATGAAGGATAGTTGGTTAGGAAAGAATCATAGGTCATTTTTAAGTTAAACCCACTCTTAGCCTAAATAACCTTCAATATGTTAATTATATCCTTTGATCCCTGTCTTGAGCCTTATAAGCCTATTTTTCTTGTTTTACCATTCACCTTCCCATTTATATTACAATAAACATTTTTTGTCCCTGATCCTCCTTAGACATTGCGTACCTCAACTTTAGTCAAACCGCCTAAGTTAAGGGTGGCTATCATAGGGATATGTAGCATAAAATGGCTATGAAGAAGGGTAAAATAAGAGAAAAAGTTACTAATGATGGGTGACGTAGAAAAACAAAAGAAAAAGAAAAGAAAAATTGTGAAAAAAAGAGAAAAAGAAAGAATAAAAGACCACATCCAACTAAATGTGCAATAAGAAAAAAAAATGGAGATATAAGAGTGGAATAAAAAAAATGAAATTTGCTAGTAGGTGAGACCCCATGGTTATTGTAGTGCCAAGAAGGCTTAGCCACTTGATATGTCCATATGGACGATACCATCCCCCAAGCTTACATTACAAGCCTAGAGAAGTCCTATAGTGATCTTAACATGACTATCTAAATGTTAAGGTAAAGAAAATTAGGGCAAGCTTTTGGTATTTGACATGCATTGATTGGAACACTTCTGAGTGTGAGGGTCTCTTGACTATCCCTACATTGATATGCATTAGCTCATGTGAGTTAGTGGGACATCCGTGTTGTGATGGCACTTGAGTCATATTGCTAGCTATTTGCTTTTTTGGGTAGTGTAACTTGTATATATGAGTGGTTGTTTTTTGCTAATATAATTGCCATACCTTGATCCTATTGTGTTGCATTGTTGTGCTTCATGCGCATTTACAGTTTGTTTTCAAAAGTGAGATAGGAAGGGGATGTTGTAATTTGAGTTTAAAGTGTAGACTGGCTGCCTTGAATAGCTTAGATTCTCCTAATTAAGCATCATTTTTGTTTTTGTTGTGTTTTGTTTTCTGAGGACATACAAACATTCTAAGTTGAGGGTGTTGATATGCTATAGAAATATAGCATTTTTGATGCTTAAAATAAGGAAATTATCGAGGTTTCTGACGCTATTTTTTTATATATGATGTGTTTTAGGTATCTTTAGCAGGAATTCATGTTTTGGAAGATATGTTCATGAAAAGGTGTTTTTGGCTACTTTTTAGAGCGATTATGGATATTTGGGATAATTTTTGGCTTGTTCTTGATCAACGCATGTTCGAGAATTGAAGAAGAGCTGAAAAGATGACTCTCGACACTCACTATGTCAACTTACGGACTGTATGTAGGACCTGCAAACTGCAAGTAGGCAAAGCAAGTGCCAGAAGTCCAAAATAACAAGAGCTAAACTTGTAGGATTTTTCATTCGCTACCTGCGCCATGTTCCTATGCCCAGGTTCAGGACCGCAGGAACTACCTGCGTGCAGGGTTTGAGTGCAGGTATAGACCACATGTGGCCACCAACCCTGTTTTCTCCTATTTCATTCGTGATTTGGTTTTAGACCTTTTTCATGTACTATATGTACCCTTTATGTGATTTTTAGTAGAGTTACGCGCTTTTGATACTTACAAACATATTTTTATTCCAAGTGTATATTTTGATCTTGGGATTCTATTGTATTGACTTTAGTTAATTATTTCAGTCGCGTTTGTGGGTTTTTACACTTCTTATCATTTTTATTTCATCTATGTTTATGATTATGAATGATATTTATTTCTTCACAAGAATGAGAAGAAAAAACTCATAGCTAGGGTTGTGGAAACCCTGGCAGATTGACGAATTAGGGGAAGTTCTTTTGTTGTTCTGAATGAATACCCATGCATTAATTGCTTTGTCTTTTTTATAATAGTTTTCATAATGGGTGCGCATGTTAGGATCCCACCTTGATATTTCTACTTGCTCCAAACGAGGAGTAGTGACTAGGAAAAGATAAAGACAATAGTAATTTGGAGTTTAACTGCCGATCCACGTTTTGAGGGCTTATCTAAGGAAGATGGTTAGATTTTATCTAATAACTAGAGACTCAAAAGGTAATAGTTAACTAGGATCAAGATAAGGGTTGGTAAGGCGACATCCTGAGACTTAAAAGGTAAAGGGTGAAATCCTTCTACTCTACCAAATGACTGTATGAGGTACATTACTTATTGATTATATATTCAAAGTATCAGATTGGTTCAACAAAGCACGATAATCCTATAGAGGGGGAGCACAATCCAAGAGTTCACCTATGATTTATCACAACTAAAATTAATATTGTTACTTGCTCGAGATTACTACACAAAATCCCCCCATTTACTTTTCTTATTCTGCCCTTGGACTGCAACTGCTGAGATCCAGGATTCCACCTGTTCCCTAGGGATTAGGTCCCAAACCTTGTTGGGTTACTTTATTTGATAGTGACCACTTCATCCTTCAATGTTTTTTTTCATTGTTAGTTTTTTTAAAGAGAACGGACCTTACCCGGGGCTCTCACCTCTTTTGGAGGTTAGGGGTTGAGCCGCACACCCCCAAGCCTTATCATAAATAAAACAAAAGAAAGTATAAGGAGGGGGAAATTGTAGTACCCCGATCATTCCTTAAGCCTAAATCTGTCTTTTTGAATGGATATGTATGACTTATAAAGTGATTGATGTTTAAACCATGTTGTATTTCGCTAATTTCCACTTTTTGTCAATTAGAGCATTGAATAAGATTTCCATCGATACCAATTTCATCAAAATATGACATCGGACGAAGGAGTTATGGCCATTTTATTAAACGGTATCAGAACGCCCAGGTTTGACAGACGACCTGGTGGATCGTCAGGTCCTTGTTAGACCGTCAAGCGTCCCGTTAACATAAGGAAGTAGATCCCTTTTTGGGATTTCGTGTGACGGTCAAAGTGGTGGACCGTCACAAAGTTGACGGACCGTCAAGGTATCCGTCAGACCAAGACAGAATGTCTCATTTCTGGCCCTCAGGTGACGAACGACTTGGTGGACCGTCACTTGTCTGATGGACCGTCAGGTCAGCGTCCACGTCGAGGAAGAACGTTCCAGTTTTGGTGTTTGAGTGACGGATGACTTGGTGGACCGTCAGTCTCTCTGACGGACCGTCAGGTCGACCGTCACAGGCCCCGATGAACAAATTTCAACATTTTTCAAAAGGGTATCTTGGTCATTTTTGCTCCTTGTGGACTTATATATCTATGTAGAGAACAAAAGATCATTTTCTCTCCATTTCTCTCCAAAATCCTCTCAAGAATTCTCTAGAAACCTAGGGTTTCTTCCAAACCCAAAAATCAAATCATCTCCAAGAAATTCAAGAAATCTCCCATAAATTTCTTCAAGTTGTTCAAGAACTAAGATCCTCAAGTCAAAGGCATCAAGGTCTTGGTCTAAAAGCGTGAGAAAGAAGTTTCAAGCAAGTTTATATATCTTCAAAAATCAAAATCTAAGGTATGTGGGGTTTGAATAAGAATACTCTTTTCGTTATTGTACCTAAAGGTTTAATTTCAACTACTGATTTACATGATTTTGCAAGTGGGTTTACACACAAATTTCTTTAATTATGATTTATGAGATTTGAGTTGAATAAGTTTGATATTTATGATTATTTCACCATCATGTTTCTTAAATTGAAAATTTATTCCATGAGTTGTATATTGTCATTACGTATTGATGATTTCTAAGCGATTTAAGACAAGTGTCATGAGTTATGCCTTTCCATGAGAAATTTGACTATTGAATATGTATCGATATTTGAGATTGAAAGTCAAGAATGAGTCCTATGATGTTTCCTTGAAGCTTTGATATTTGAAAATGATTCGAAAAGCAAATGTAATTGATGTTGTGAAAGATTGTATTGAGTTGAGTCGGGTTAGGAATCCACAAGATGTTTATGATTTGCAGATGAGATATATATATATATATATATATATTTATGTTTTGGTCTTTAAAATATACCCATGAGTTGATATTGATTGAGGTGGATTTCCTAATTCATTCTGAGCTGAGTCTGAGAGGAGTATTTAGCACCGAACGGGAAATTTGGTATTTCCTCAAAACTACATGCCACCGTAGGACTGATATTGATAATTGTAGGCCAAAGACCGAGTATGAGATTGAGAAGATGATATTGAGGTTGTACTCCCTGGCAAGAGTACAACACCCCTGGCAATGTGGGGTTCTCTCCTTAGGAGGGCAAAACGTTGGACTCCATGCGGCTCACATGGTATAGTCATGTCAGTTATAAGAAACTCCCACGTCTATAATGATTTAAGTCTCTTGAGTTATCGAGTAACTCTAAGTCATGAGTTAAAGAGTTTGAGTTGAAATAAATGATTTACGAGATTTATGAAGCATGTATTACTACTGATGAATTATGAGAAAAATATTTCAGATAATTCAAGTGATGAGAATTATTATGGTCAGCATGGATGATTTTCTTATACATTTATGATATTATTTAAATGCTTCATCCACCCCCAAATACTTAGTACATTCCCAAGTATTGACTCCCATATTCTTTTGTATTCTATATTTCATCGTGATATAGGTTCAGGTGCTCAGTCTCAGCAGCGACAGTGATCTTCGAGTACCTTCTTCTACATCTCTACAGTTGGTAAGTCTTCATGGTTAGAGGACCTGTATCTCTCATTTTGTCTTGCTGATAGAGGGTCATTTATTTTTAGTTCAGTACGAATCAGTTGGAGATCTGTCCCAATGGCTCCTCAATCTTATGTAGTAGAGGCTTTGTCAGATTAGTGTGCCCGTATGTACAGGATTTTAGTATTTTTTTTGTACAGGTCAGTATTATTTCATGTTTCAGTATGTTCATGACATGCTTATTCCTCTTTATCTTAGCATGATTTGCGCTATAATGAGTTTTGAAAGTGATGACAAGTTTAGAGGGTTAGTTTGAGGCCACGTATGGCCTTGAGCACCATGTGACTTATCGGGATAGGTTCTTGGGGCGTTACAAGCATGGTATCAAAGCCTAAGGTTTGAAGAGTCCTAGGGAGTCGGACAAGCCACGTTACATAGAGTCTTGATCATCGGTGTATAGCGCGCCACATCTTTGAGCAAGAGGCTACGGGACATTTTAGGAAAAGTTGTATCTTTCTTTCAAGAGTCTATCGTGCCTATGATTGTTTCCCTATGTTGTTAATCCGTGCTCTTTTATGACAGAAAATACCTCCTTGTAGAGCTCGACAAAACAACAAACGACCTCAACCCGTTGATCCTTTAGGTGAGACGGTGTCCCATGCCAAATTCTGGGCAGCTTTCCAAGCGCTAGCCCAGGCGGTCACCGCCAACGCCCAAGCCAACACCCAGGCAACTATTCTACCTCCGCAAGGGAATAATTTTGCTGCAGCCCGGGTTCGTGACTTTATGCTAATGAATCCACTTGAGTTCTATGGGTCAAAAGTAGGTGAAGACCCACAAATTTGTTTAGATGAAGTGAGAAAGATCACTCATATTATGCACATGACTGAGGAGGAGAGTGTTGAATTGGCTGCCTATCGAATGAAAAATATTGCTTATGATTGGGTAGAGATGTGGAGAAAAAGTAGAAGGGAGAATGATGCTCCTGTGACTTGGCAATTATTTCAGGATGCCTTCTTAGATAGATTCTTTCCCCCGGAGCTGAGAGAAGCAAAATTAGAAGAATTTATGAACTTGAGACAGGGCCCCATGACAGTTAAGGAGTATTGCCATAAGTTTAACTAGTTGTCTAAATATGTGTAATATCCCACATGTTTCTAATCCTGTGATTCATAGCTTATGATGCATTAAGCATGTTCATATGAGTCACTAACGCTAATGGAAGCTAAGAGTTTTTGAATCCATCAAGTTTTAGTATTCGATTTTGCAAGGGTGATCTTTGAATGAGTATAACTCGATGTTAATGTGGTATTTTGGATGATGTAGACCCACAAAATTGTAAAGAATCGAATTAGCTTTCCAACGACACCAAATTTGCCTTAATCCAATACCCGAGCGAAAAAGTTATACCCATTTTCGTGAGAGACAGTAAGCATAGGCGATTGGTTAGGCGCCGCCTAACCCAAGCATAGGAGATTGGTTAGGCGCCGCCCAACCCAGGCATAGCCGATTACTTGGGCGCCACCTAAGCCAATTCCAGGTGTCAAAAACACTCCGTCTTGAGTTATTTTAAAGGTAATTAAGTCTTTGAATACTCCTTTCACGTCCCTAAACTTTACCCTACGAAATATATATCTACTAAACATATTGCAACCTTATTTTCATCTCAAAGCTCATCATCCAAGAGCACTAAAGGATAAAAACAACTAGGGTTGCATAAGTAAGCTTGAAGATCCTTTTTGAAGGAAATTCCTCCGTCAATCATCAAGAATCTTCCTTCTAAGGTATGCGTAGTGTTCATCTATGGATTCAATTCATTCATAGAGTTCAAGAATCAATCTTTAAAATACAAAAGCTTGGTTGATTGTGGTGATATGATCATACCCATGTTGATGCTTGATTATTTTCCTCTTTTTCATTAGAAAGTAAGATTTCCATATTGTTGGGTGTTGATGATCATGTTGTTGATATTGGGTGATTCCCAAGATGGAATCTTTATATGTTTTTGTGAATTCATGATATCACATGAGTTAGAAACATGTAAATTTGGTTGTTCAAGATGTATAATTTGATGAATTCACCTATGCTTAAGATGTGCATGTAAGGTGTTTGATAAAATGCCTAAGGAACTAGAAATCATGCAATATAGCTAAATTGTGACTAAGTGAAGGATTCATGATATGCCCTTACGTTCCAATGACTTCTATATTGTTAATGTGCCTTGTGAATGTTGTTGGAATACCCATGAACTATTCTTATGAGATTATGCTATGTTTACTTGCAAATCCTACTTATGAACAAGATGCATGATAACCATGCAATCCACATAAACTCCATGTTATTAGTATGTGTTGCCAATGTGATTATGCAATGAACATGATATTAAGATTGTGCAAGTACTTCCATGTGATATGAAATCCTTTCCATGCAATATATTGTTGATAACCATGCTTAGTATGAGATCCTTACTTATGATATTATAAGTTATGGACTCTCTCTTATGATCAAGTCAGTCATGTGTGTCAGTTTCCTTCCATCGAGTCCTGGGGGTACTTGTACCTGAAAACTATAGCTGTGTGCCTAGATCCATGTCATGTTTTATGATATCCGAACTCAAGCTATGATTCCGTAGACTTCAGTCAGTCATGTGACTCAGGAAAACCTCATGATCTTAGTCAGTTATCAGATATCAGTAACATTCTGCCAGTCAATGGAATTCAGTAAGATTACATCATGTACAGTCAGTTATTCATGTTCAGTCCCTCCAAATGGGAGTAGAGGTTAGCACCGAGTAAACCCAAGGATGGGAACTCACCCGCCAGTTCAGGGTGTGATTCTTAGTAGCGATCCTTGTATTCCAGAACTACGTAGCCAGTGTAGGTTGAGACATCTTAACCTGTCAGATTAGGGTTGATGAGGTGGCTTAACCCGTCAGCTTAGGGTTTCCACCGTTCTCATTGAGTACCCGCTAGATAAGGGTCACTCACAGCTGTCCTTACCAGTGGTGCGGTATTGACACCCCTCCAGTTGGGGCAGAGATTGGACTCCAGCTTAGCCATAACGGCATACACGGGGCATGTCGGTTAAACACTACTTCCCACAGTTTCAGTATTAGTCTCAGTAAAAGAACTCAAATAGTTCTTTAGACTTCAGTATATACAGGACTGTCAGATACAACCATCCAAGTTATCAGTTTTAGTATCAGTCTCAGTAAAAGAACTCAGGGTGTTCTTTGGCTTTCAGTATATACAGGACTGTCAGATACAGTTATCCATGTTATCAGCTTTAGTATCAGTCAGGACAGTTATCAGTAAACCATGTATTAGCTCATAAGTCATGATATCACGTATTCACGGTCCCAGTTTCTATATATGTATGTTTGCACTCCCACATTCATATTAGTCAGTCAGTGTTGTTCATGCATGAAACCCTTTATGTTCAGCCTACCTTCCTCGTATACTCAGTACTCCAGTTGTACTGACGCATTTACGCTATGGTGCTTTCTTTTCATATTACACCATAGGTTCTGAGACACGAGGTCTAGCCCAGCAGTAGTGGCAGCATTCCAGTCCCAGAGACATAGTGAGTCCTCATTGATTCAAGGACAATATAATTTGATTCATTTCTCTATTTCTTTAGTTCAGTTTTACGGAGTTAGTTGGAGACTTGTTCCTTCTACTCCTTATTCAGACAGTTTAGAGGCTTTTGGATTTACTTTTAGATTTAGTTATTTTTGGTATTCTCGCCCACATGATTGTATTCAGTTGAACCTTATGGCCTTACAGTTCTATGTATTCCGTACTATTATATCATGATTTGCAGTATACAAGTACAGATATCAGTCATGGGTTAGCTTGTGTTCCCTCGGGGTTATGAGCATCCTGTAGCATTCCGGTTCAGCAAATTGGTTTGTTACAAATTGGTATCAGAGCCTAAGGTTCAATAGAGTCCTAGGAAGTCTAAAAGCTGCATCTAGTAGTGTCTTGTACATGGGTGTGTTGCGTGCCACATTTATGTGCGGGAGGCTATAAGATGTTTTAGGAACAGTCCCCTTTCTTCATTATTCATGTCATGCTAGTGAGCATAATCACAAGTTAAACTCTCAGTCTAATCCATTCTTCTCTTATTCCGGACCATGGCCCCAAAGGGAAGAAACCAGCCAGCTTCTCAGCCCGAATATCCTTTGGGCAAACATGTTTCCCATGCGGAGTTTAGAGCCGCATTTACCACACTTACTTAGTCCATGGCTGCACAGAATGAACAGCCACCAGTTATTCCGGCCAATCCAATGGCCACTCCCAAAGCATCTAGAGTTTGAGACTTCACCTGGATGAACCCTCCATTTTTTATGGGTCTAAGTCTGATAAGGACCCTCAGGAGTTCATTGACCAAGTCTAGAAGGTCATTGACATCATGGGTGCTACTTCTATTGAGAGTGCTAATTTAGTCACCTACCATTTATAGGATGTTGCTCATGATTGGTACAAACAGTGGAAGTCTGAGAGTTTAGATGATACAGGCCCTATCGAGTGGGAGGAATTTTTCATGACCTTCTTAAACAGATTCTTTCCCCAAGAGCTGAGGAAAGACAAAGTTCTTGAGTTCATAAACCTCAGGCAGGGTAATATGACGGTTAGGGAGTATTCTCTCAGATTTACTCAGCTAGCCAGGTATGCTCCTTATGTGGTTGCAGACAATAGAGCTAAGATTAGAAAGTTCGTGTTAGGTGTCAAAGATAGCATGGTAAATAAATGTAGGTCTGCAATGTTGATCGGTGATATGACCTTAGCAAGACTCATGACCCATGCCCAGCAAGTAGAAGAGCAGAAGTTTAAGACTAGGGAGAGGCAGAACAAGAGAGCAAGGTCAAGTAATTTCAACTTTGCTCACCCCAAGTCAGATAGAGGTAACCGTTCACAGTTTTACTCCAAGTCAGCCGTTCCAGCTCCTTCCTCTGCCAGCGCTCCAGTTCCGAAGTTCAGAGATGACAATAGAGATAAAGCGCCAGGCTCTAAATCTCAAGGCAGTGTTAGCAGTGCCCGAACAAATCCCCTTTGTCAAACTTGTGGTAAGAACCTCAAGGGCATTTGCAGAGCCGGTAGTGATATCTATTTTGGTTATGGCAAACCAGGCCACAGAATTAGGGAGTGTCTACAGTCAAGTCTTCAGGGTCAGCAAAATTATTCTACAGCTCAGTCCATTTACCTGAATCAGCAGGGTTCCATTTCCAGTGCTACCAGTGGAAAATGCCCAAACAGACTCTATGCTCTTCAGTCCCGATAGGATTAGGAAAATTCTCCTGATGTCGTTACTGGTACATTACAAATTTTCCATGTTCATGTTTATGCTTTGCTAGACCCAGGTGCATCTTTGTCTTTTGTTACTCCATACATAGCAAGCGATTTTGGAATCAGTCCTGAAGTCCTAGCAGAGCCCTTCTCAGTCTCTACCCCAGTGGGTAAAACCATCATAGCCCGGTGGGTATACAGGAACTGCTCGATTATGATATCTCAGAAATCCACATCAGCAAATTTAGTAGAGTTAGAGATGACTAATTTTGATGTCATTCTTGGCATGGATGGCTTCATTCTTGCTATGCCACAGTCGACTACAGAAACAGGATAGTTTAGTTTCAATTCCCGAATGAGCCCGTCCTAGAGTGGAAGGGTAGCATTTCAGCATTTAGGGGTCAACTTATTTCCTACCTTCGGGCAAAGAAAATGATTTCTAAGGGGTGTATGTATCATCTCGTGCATGTTATAGATTCTAGTTCTAAATATCCCATCCTCAAAATAGTCCCTGTTGTTAATGAATACTTAGATGTCTTTCCCGAAGATCTTCCAGGTATTCCTCCCGAAAGGGAAATAGACTTCGGCATAGACCTCCTTCTGGATACTCAACCTATTTCTATTCCGCCATACAGAATGTCACCAGCTGAACTCAAGGAACTAAAAGGTCAGTTGAAGGATCTCTTAGATAAGGGATTCATCAAACCCAGCGTTTCCCTATGGGGTACGCCAGTATTATTCGTGCGCAAGAAAGACAGTTCTCTCAGGATGTGTATTGATTATCGTCAACTCAACAAGGTGACGGTCAAGAACAGATATCCTCTTCCCAGGATTGATGATCTATTCGACCAACTTCAGGGTGCCAGTTACTTCTCCAAGATAGACCTCAGATCAGGCTATCATTAGCTCAGAGTTAGAGAATATGACATTTGGAAGACAGCTTTCCGTACTCGGTATGGTCACTTTAAATTTTTAGTCATGCCATTTGGTCTTACCAATGCCCCAGAAGTTTTTATAGATTTGATGAACCGTGTGTTTAAGCAGTACTTGGACATGTTTGTCATAGTCTTTATGGATGACATCTGGTCTATTCTTGTACAGAGCGTGATCATGCAGACCATCTCAGAATTGTTCTTCAGACTCTCAGGGATAACTAGTTATTTGCTAAGTTCAGCAAGTGCAAATTTTGGCTAAGATCAGTAGAATTCCTTGGCCATATTATTTTCGGTGATGGCATTAGAGTAGATCCTCAAAAAACCAAGGCAGTAAGAAACTGGCCCAGAACCGTATCTCCATCAGATATTAGGAGTTTCTTGGGTTTGGCTGGCTATTATAGACGGTTTGTTGAGGGATTTTCTTCTATTACATCTCCCATGTCCAGATTGACTCAGAAGAATATTAAGTTTCAGTTGTCAGATTTATGCGAGTAGAGATTTTAAGAGTTGAAGACTCGACTCACGTCCACTCCAGTTCTAGCTATTCCAGATGGTTCAGATGGTTTCGTAGTCTATTATGATGCATCTAGAGTGGGTTTAGGTTTTGTCCTCATGCAACATGGTAAGGTCATAGCCTACGCCTCCAGACAGTTAAAGCCACATGAGAAGAATTATCCTAGTCATGATCTTGAGTTAGCAGCGGTAATTTTTGCCTTGAAGAGTTGGAGGCATTATCTCTATGGAGTTCATGTAGATGTCTTCACAGACAATAAAAGCCTCTAGTATGTCTTTTCCCAGAAAGATCTCAATTTTTGCTAGAGAAGGTGGTTAGAGCTCTTGAAGGATTACGACATGAGTGTTCTTTATCATCCGGGAAAGGCCAATGTTGTGGCTGACGCTCTCAGTCGACACTCCATGGGTAGTATTTCTCACGTTGAGGATATTAAGAAAAAGATGGCTAAGGAGATCCATCAGCTTGCTAGACTAGGATTCACTTAGTTGATTCCTTAGAGGGTGGTGTATGTGTTCATAGTAGTTCAGAGTCATCTCTAGTTTCCGAGGTGAAAGAGAAACAAGACAGGGATCCTACCCTTGTCAAGCTCAAAGAGTCAGTTCAGAATCAGAAAGTTGAGGTTTTCTTCCAAGGGGGAGATGGTGTTCTTCGTTGTCAGGGTCGTCTATGTGTTCCAGGTGTAGATGAATTGAGGCAGCAAATTCTTGCAGAAGCGCATGGTGCGCGATACTCTATTCATCCATGGGCCACTAAGATGTAGCGCGACATACAGGAGATCTATTGGTGGAGTAGGATGAAGATAAATATTGCAGAGTTTGTGGCTAAGTGCTCTACATGTCTGCAGGTTAAGATAGAGCATCAGAAACCTAGTGGTTCCATGCAAGAGTTCACCATTCCTACTTGGAAGTGGGAAGAAGTTAACACGGACTTCGTGATGGGTTTTCCTAGAACTCGTCATCAGCATGATTCAGTATGGGTCATTATAGATAGAATAACCAAGTCAGCTTATTTCCTTCCTGTTCGTACTTCTTATTTCGTCGAGGATTATGCCAAACTCTATATCAAGGAGTTAGTTAGATTACATGGTGTTCCACTATCTATCATCTCAGACAGAGGTACCCAGTTCACTTCTCACTTTTGGAAAGTATTCCAAAAGGGTCTCGGTACCAAAGTCCATCTCAGCACAGCATTTCATCCTTAGACAGATGGTTAAGCAGAGAGGACCATTCAGACTCTTGAAGATATGCTAAGGGCGTGTGCAATTGACTTCAAGGGAAATTGGGACGGCCACTTGCCTTTGATTGAGTTTGCATACAATAATAGCTATCATTCTAGTATTCAAATGGCTCCATTCGAAGCTCTTTATGGTAGGAGATATAGATCTCTGATTGGTTGGTTCAAAGTTAGTGAAGCCCCAGTCATAGGTCCTGACTTAGTATTCGACGCCTTAGAGAAAGTTCAGTTGATCAGAGAGAGACTCCAGGCCCCGGTATGTCGGTCCTTTTAGAATTCTTTGTCGCTTTGGAAAGGTAGCTGATGAGCTTGAGTTACCTTCAGATCTAGCCTCAGTCCATCCAGTCTTCCATGTCTTTTTGTTAAAGAAGTGCATAGGTGACCCAACAGTTATTGTCCCTATTCATAGCATCGACATTCAGAACAGCCTCTCTATGAAGAGATTCCAGTCTAAATCTTAGATTATCAGACTCGTAGATTGAGGAACAAAGAAGTCCCTATAGTCAAGGTTCCTTAGCGAAATCGGTCTAATGAGGGAGCTACTTAGGAAGCAGATATGCGTACCAAGTATAATCACCTCTTCCCCGCCAACTCAGATCAAGCTCAAGGTAACAGTTCTCCTTAAGCTTATTAAGTTTCATGTTCATGTTTCCAGTATAAACTTGGTACCTATTAACCGTTTTATACTCAGTTATGCATTCATGTGTCAGTTATCCGTGCATCAGATATGCACGAGTTCAGTATGTTTAGCATGTCAGTCATGAGATCAAGTTTTAGTTCTTCATGTTCAGTTTAGGTTTTATTACCTTGTATCCCTTCTCAGTAAATTCTCATTTGAGGACGAATATTCCTAACGGGAAGATATTATTATACCCCGCATGCTTCTAATCCTGTGATTCATACTTGAGTATATGACTTATAATGAATATCTTAGTGATAGGATAGCTTATGATGCATTAAGCATGTTCATATGAGTCACTTAAGGTAATGCAAGCTAAGAGTTTTTGAATCCATCAAGTTTCAGTATTCGATTTTGCAAGGGTCATCTTTGAATGAGTATAACTTAATGTTAATGTGGTATTTTGGATGTTAGACCCAACAAATTGTAGAGAATCGAATTAGCTTTCCAACGATACGAAATTCACCTTAATCCAATACCCGAGCAAAAAGTTATGCCCATTTTTGTGAGAGACAGTAAGCATAGGCGATTGGTTAGGCGTCGTCCAACCCAGGCATAGGCGATTACTTGGGCGCTGCCTAAGCCAATTCCAGGTGTCAAAAACACTCCGTCTTGAGTTATTTTAAAGGTAATTAAGTCTTTAAATACTTCTTATATGTCCCTAAACTTAACCTTACGAAATATATACTTCTAAACATATTGAAACCCTATTTTAATCTCAAAGATCATCATCCAAGAGCACTAAAGGAGAAAAATAACTAGGGTTGCATAAGTAAACTTGAAGATCTGATTTCAAGGAAATTCCTCTGTCAATCATCAAGGATCTTTCTTCTAAGGTATGCGTAGAGTTTATTTGTGGATTCAATTTGTTCATATAGTTCAAATTGGGTTGATTGTGGTGATATGATCATACCCATGTTGATGCTTGATTATTTTCCTCTTTTTCATTATAAAGTATGATTTCCATATTGTTGGGTGTTGATGATCATATTGTTGATATTGGGTGATTCCCAAGATGGAATCTTTATATGTTTTTGTGAATTCATGATATCACATGAGTTGGAAACATGTGAATTTGGTTGTTCATGATGTATAATTTGATGAATTCACCTATGCTTAAGATGTGCATGTAAGGTGTTTGATAA
>NC_061119.1:150535874-150612771 GCF_002878395.1 Capsicum annuum | reverse complement strand
ATCGGTGTATAGCGCGCCACATCTTTGAGCAAGAGGCTACGGGATATTTTAGGAAAAGTTGTATCTTTGTTTCAAGAGTATATCGTGCCTATGATTGTTTCCCTATGTTGTTAATCTTTGCTCTTTTATGACAGAGAATACCTCCTTGTAGAGCTCGATGAAACAACAAACGACCTCAACCCATTAATCCTTTAGGTGAGACCGTGTCCCATTCCGAATTCTGGGCAGCTTTCCAAGCGCTAGCCCAGGTGGTCACCGCCAACGCCCAAGCCAACACCCAGGATACTGTTCTACCTCCGCAAGGGAATAATTTTGCTGCAGCCCGGGTTCGTGACTTTATGCGAATGAATCCACTTGAATTATATGGGTCAAAAGTAGGTGAAGACCCACAAATGTATTTAGATGAAGTGATTAAGATAACTCATATTTGCACATGATTGAGGAGGAGAGTGTTGAATTGGCTGCCTATCGAATGAAAAATATTGCTTATGATTGGGTAGAGATGTAGAGGAAAAGTAGAAGGGAGAATGATGCTCCTGTGACTTGGCAATTATTTTAGGATGCCTTCTTAGATAGTTTCTTTCCCCCGGAGCTGAGAGAAGCAAAATTAGAAGAATTTATGAACTTGAGATAGGGCCCCAGGATAGTTAAGGAGTATTGCCATAAGTTTAACTAGTTGTCTAAATATGTGTAATACCCCATATCTTTCTAATCCTGTGATTCATAGCTTATGATGCATTAAGCATGTTCATATGAGTCACTAAAGGTAGTGGAAGCTAAGAGTTTTTGAATCCATCAAGTTTTAGTGTTTAATTTTGCAAGGGTCATATTTGAATGAGTATAACTCGATGTTATTGTGGTATTTTGGATGATTTAGACCCACCAAATTTTAGAGAATTGAATTAGCTTTCCAACGACACCAAATTTGCCTTAATCCAATACCCGAACGAAAAGTTATACCCATTTTCGTGAGAGACATTAAGCATAGGCGATTGGTTAGGCGCCGCCTAACCCAAGCATAGGAGATTGGTTAGGCGCCGCCCAACCCAGGCATAGCCGATTACTTAGGCGCCGCCTAAGCCAATTCCAGGTGTCAAAAACACTCTGTCTTGAGTTATTTTAAAGGTAATTAAGTCTTTAAATACTCCTTTCACGTCCCTAAACTTTACCCTATGAAATATATATCTTCTAAACATATTGCAACCTTATTTTCATCTCAAAGCTCATCATCCAAGAGCACTAAAGGATAAAAATAACTAGGGTTGCATAAGTAAGCTTGAAGATCCAATTTCAAGGAAATTCCTCCATCAATCATCAAGAATCTTCCTTCTAAAGTATGCGTAGTGTTCATCTATGGATTCAATTCATTCATAGAGTTCAAGAATCAATCTTTAAAATACAAAAGCTTGGTTGATTGTGATGATATGATCATACCCATGTTGATGCTTGATTGTTTTCCTCTTTTTCATTATAAAGTATGATTTCCATATTGTTGGGTGTTGATGATCATGTTGTTGATATTGGGTGATTCCCAAGATGGAATCTTTATATGTTTTTGTGAATTCATGATATCACATGAGTTAGAAACATGTAAATTTGGTTGTTCAAGATGTATAATTTGATGAATTCACCTATGCTTAAGATGTGCATGTAAGGTGTTTGATAAAATGCCTAAGGAACTAGAAATCATGCAATATAGCTAAATTGTGACTAAGTGAAGGATTCATGATATGCCCTTATGTTCCAATGACTTCTATATTGTTAATGTGCCTTGTGAATGTTGTTGGAATACCCATGAACTATTCTTATGAGATTATGCTATGTTTACTTGCAAATCCTACTGATGAACAAGATGCATGATAACCATGCAATCCACATGAACATCCATGCTATTAGTATGTGTTGCCAATATGATTATGCAATGAACATGATATTAAGACTGTGCAAGTACTTCCATGTGATATGAAATCCTTTCCATGCAATATATTATTGATAACCATGCTTTGTATGAGATCCTTACTTATGATATTATAAGTTATGGACTCTACTCTTATGATCAAGTCAGTCATGTGTGTCAGTTTCCTTTCATCGAGTCCTGGGGGTAATTGTACCCGAAAACTATAGCTGTGTGCCTAGATCCATGTCATGTTTCATGATATCCGAACTCAAGCTATGATTCCATAGACTTCAGTCAGTTATGTGACTCAGGAAAACCTCATGATCTTAGTCAGTTGTCAGATATCAGTAACATTCTGCCAGTTAATGGAATTCGGTAAGATTACATCATGTACAGTCAGTTATTCATGTTCAGTCCCTCCAGATGGGAGTAGAGGTTAGCACCAAGTGAACCCAAGGATGGGAACTCACCCGCCAGTTCAGGGTGTGATTCTTATTAGCGATCCTTGTGTTCCATAACTACGTAGCCAGCGTAGGTTGAGACATCTTAACCTGTCAGATTAGGGTTCAGATTAGAGTTCCCACCATTCTAATTGAGTACCCACCAGATAAGGGTCACTCACAGCTGTTCTTACCAGTGGCGCGGTATTGACACCCCTCCAGTTGGGGCAGAGATTAGACCCCAGCTTAGCCATAATGACATACACGGGGCATGTCGGTTAAACACTACTTCCCACTGTTTCAGTATTAGTCTCATTAAAAGGACTTAAATAGTTCTTCAGATTTCAGCATATACAGGACTGTCAGATACAGTCATCTATGTTATCAGTTTTAGTATCAGTCTCAGTAAAAGAACTCAGAGCATTCTTCAGCTTTCAGTATATACAGGACTGTTAGATACAGTCATCTATGTTATCAGTTTTAGTATCAGTCAGGACATTTATCAGTAAACCATGTATTAGCTTACAAGTCGTGCTATCTCATATTCATGGTCCCAGTTTCTATATATGTGTGTTTGCACTCCCACGTTCATATTAGTCAGTCAGTGTTGTTCATGCATGAAACTCTTTTCGTTCATCCTACCTTCCTCGTATAATCAGGACTCCAGTTGTACTTACGCATTTTCACTATGGTGCTTTATTTTTATATTACACCATAGATTCCGAGAGACGCGCTCCAGCCCAGCAGTAGTGGTAGCATTCCAGTCCCAGAGACATAGTGAGTCCTCATTGATTTGAGGACAATATGATTTGATTCATTTATCTATTTCTTTAGTTCAGTTTTATGGAGTTAGTTGGAGACATGTTCCTTCAACTTCTTATTCAGACAGTTTAGAGGCTTTCGGATTTACATTCAGATTTAGTTTTTTGGGTATTCTCGCCCACATGATTGTATTCAGTTGAACCTTATGGCCTTACAGTTCCATGTATTCCACACTATTATATCATGATTTGTAGTAAACAGGTACAGATATCAGTCATGGGTTAGCTTGTGGTCCCTCGAGGTCATGAGCATCGTGTAGCATTCCGGTTCAGCAAATCGGGGTGTTACAATATGGTCCTGGTATGATGGCTGATTCTAGAACTAGTATAAGTAAGTTTTTGGTTGGCGTGTCTAGTTATGTTGTGAAAGAGTGTAGATCCGCTATGCTTAATAAGGACATAGACCTTTCAAGACTAATGATCCATGCTCAGTAGATTAAAGTGGACAAAGTGAAGGAGAGAGAAAGTGAGAGGAAATAAGAGAGTTAGATCTGAGCAGCAAGGGTATAGTCAGGCTAGATTTTCTGGAGGGATCTTCCCTCAGTTCCAGAGCCGTTCTTTTGTTCCAGTGCCTTATCATCTAGTACTCCTACATTTATAATTAGGCCAGAGAAGGGTAATAGGCCTACTATGTCCAGGTCCCAGGATATTGTGAGTAACAAACCTTGTCCTTCCCCATATCCAAAGTATGGTAGAGACCATCTCGATGAGTGCTTAATCGGTCAGAGGGGTTGCTTTGGTTGAGGTAATTTGGGCCACAAATTTAGGGATTGCCTATATGCTAGATAGGGGAGTTGCAATGTTCGTCACCAGAATCAGACTATTAGTGCTCCAGCCCCTATAGTTCGTCCTACTCCTGTTCAGGGTGCCTCGTCTAGTACTACAGGTGGTCAGTGCCAGAATCGTTTTTATGCTATACCACCCCTCCATGAGCAGGAGGATTCACCAGATATTATTACTGGTATGCTCCGTGTATTTCATTTTGATGTGTATGTATTTATGAATCCTGGGTCAAGTCTTTCTTATGTGACTCCATTGGTGGCTGTGAATTTTGAAATTAGTGCTGAAAAGATTTCTGAGCCTTTTCTTGTCTCTACACCAGTGGGTGAATCTGTTGTTGCTAAGCTAATATATAAGAAGTGTCCTATCACTGTTCTTAATAGAGTCATGTTTGCAGATTTGATTGAGCTAGACATGGTTGATTTTGATATTATTCTGGGTATGGATTGGCTACACTCTTGTTATGCGTCTATAGACTTTCGTACTCAGGTAGTCAAGTTTCAGTTTCCCAATGAGCCAGCTTTTGAGTGGTCCAAAAATTCTGTCTCCTAAAAGTCATTTCATATCCTATCTTAGAGCTAGGAAGTTGATTTCAAAAGGTTGTATATATCATTTGGTTCGATTTAAAGATACTAAGTCTGAGACTCCAACTATTCAATCTCTTAGTGTTGTTAATGAGTTTTCTAATGTTTTCTCGGAAGATCTCCCAGGTGTACCTCCTGATAGAGAGATAGAATTTAGAATTGATCTTCTCCCTAATACGCGGCCAATTTCTATTCCTCCATATTATATGGCCCCTACAGAACTTAGGGAGTTGAAAGAGCAACTCAAAGATCTTCTTGATAAGGGTTTTATAAGGCCCAGTGTGTCTCCCTGGGGTGCACTCGTTCTATTCATGCAAAAGAAAGATGGTTCATTGCGCATGTGCATTAACTATCGTCAGCTTAATAAGGTCACAGTCAAGAACAAGTACCCTCTTCCTAGAATTAATGACTTGTTTGATCAGCTGCAAGGTGCCAGCTATTTTTTGAAAATAGATTTGAGAACCGGTTATCACCAACTTAAAGTCAGAGAGTGTGACATTTCAAAGACAGCTTTCTATACTCGTTATGGTCATTTTGAATTCTTGGTCATATCCTTCAGATTAACTAATGCCCCAACAGCTTTTATGGACCTCATGAATCGGGTGTTGAAACCATACCTGGATATGTTCGTTATTGTGTTCATAGATGATATTCTTGTGCACTCCTGAAGTGAGAACAACCATGCAAATCATCTCTGAATTGTCTTGCAAACCCTTAGAGATCAGCAGTTGTTTGCCAAATTTAACAAGTGTGAATTTTGGCTTCGGTCAGTTGCTTTTCTAGGTCATATTATTTCTTCTAATGGTATCCAAGTTGATCCTTAAAAGGTAGAAGCTGTGAAAAATTGGCCTAGACCTATTTCCCCATCTGATATTAGAAGCTTCTTAGGTCTAGCTAGATACTACCGTCGTTTTGTCAAAGGTTTCTCTTCCATTGCTGCTCCTTTGACCCGGTTGACCCAAAAAAAGTTAAATTCCATTGGTCAGATTCTTGTGAGAAAGTTTTCAGGAATTGAAGACTCGATGTGATGACCCTTCCTAATGGTGTAGATGCTTTTGTGGTATATTATGATGCTTCCAGAGTTGATCTGGGTTGCGTGTTGATGTAGAAGGGTAAGGTTATAGCCTATGCTTACCGATAGTTGAAACCTCATGAGAAGAATTATCTGACCCATGACCTTGAGTTAGCTGCAGTGGTTTTTGCTTTGAAAATTTGGAGACACTATCTATACGACGTTCATGTTGATGTCTTTACGGATCACAAGAGTTTGCAGTATATGTATACTCTGAGAGAATTGAATCTTCGGCAAAGGCGATGGTTAGAATTACTAAAGGATTATGATATGAGTATGTTATATCACCCGAGCAAGGCCAATGTAGTGGCAGATGCTCTTAGCAGGTCGTCCATGGGTAGTGTAGCACATGTCGAGAAAGATAAGAAAGAGTTAGCCCATGAAATGCATCGTTTGTCTAGGTTAGGTGTTAGATTACTTGACTCAGCTGAGGGTAATGCTTGGTTCCAAAGTAGTTCCGAATCTTCCCTAGTTTCTGAAGTGAAAGGGAAGCAGGATACAAATTCTCGTTTGATCGAACTGAAAGAATCAGTTAAAGACCAGAAGGTGGAGGTTTTCTCCCAGGGGGAGATGGTGTCTTGAGATTTCAGAATAGATTGTGTGTGCTTGATGTTGATGATCTGAGGCAGAGAATTATGGCTGAAGCACATGGAGTGCGGTATTCTATTCATCTCAGTGCTTCCAAGATGTACCGTAATTTGCGGGAAATTTATTGGTGGAAGGGTATAAAAAGGATATAGTGAAGTTCGTAGAGGAGTGTGAAACTTGCCAACAGGTAAAGATAGAACACCAGAGACCCGGTGGAATGATGCAAGAATTTAGTATCCCTACTTGAAAGTGGGAGGAAGTGAATATAGATTTTGTGACTGGTTTACCTCCTTCTCGTCGTCATCATGATTCGATTTGGGTTGTTGTAGACAGGTTGACTAAGTCCACACATTTCCTGCCAGTGCATACATTTTTCACTGTGGAGGACTATGCTAAGCTGTATATTTGGGAGTTAGTCAGGTTGCATAGAGTCCCGTTGTCTATCATCTCCAATAGAGGTACTTAGTTTACTTCTTATTTTTGGAGGGCCTTCCAGAAGGTTCTTGGCACCCAAGTTCATCTTAGGTCCACTTTTCATTTGCAGACAGACGGTCTAGTTGAGAGGACTATTCAGACTTTGGAGGATATGTTGAGGGCTTGTGTTCTTGATTTCAACGGAAGTTGGGATGAACATTTGTCGTTGATTGAATTTGCTTACAATAATAGTTTTCATGCTAGCATTGGAATGGCTCCATTCGAAGCTTTGTATTGGAGAAGATGTAGATCGCCTATAGGTTGGTTCGAAGTAGGTGAAGCTGCTGTGCTTGGGCTTGATGCTGTGTTCGAGGCCATGGAAAAAGTTGATTCGGGAGAGGTTGAAAATAGCCCAGAGTCGTCAGAAGTAGTATGCAGATGTAAGAAGAAGAGCTCTTGAGTTTGAAGTCGATGATTTAGTGTATTGGAAAATCTCACCCATGAAAGTAGTAAAAAGATTTGGAAAGAAAGGGAAGTTGAGTCCCAGATATGTTGGCCCTTATAGAGTTTTGGATTGTGTTGGGAAAGCAGGAGGTTGAGTTGCCTACAGAATTGTCAGCTGTCCATCTTGTGTTTCATGTTTCTATACTCAAGAAGCACATTGGAGACTCTGTTGTTGTTGATCCATCGGAAAGTTGTGATGTTCAGGATAGTCTTTCTTATGATGAAATTTCGGTCGAGATCCTAGGCTATTAAGTTCGTATATTAAGAAATAAGGAAGTTTCCTTGGTTAAAGTTCTATGGCGAAATCAATCAGTAGAGGGTGCCACTAGGGAAGTAGAAGCGGATATGCAAGCCAGTTACCCTCATCTTTTCCCCGTGAGTTCAAATCAAGACGAAGGTACTATTCTCTTAATTCAGTTTCCTCCTAATCTAATGCATTCAGCTATATGGTTATTCCCTCTATGATTCGTGCATTTGGTAAAGTACTCAAGAGTATTAGAGTAAAGTGAACCCTTCTATGTGAGTAGTTCTAGCTGTGCGTCCTCATTTTCTCTTATTCTTGGCCTATCTAGCAACATTTGAGGACGAATGTTTCCAAGGGGGAGATATTGTAATACCCCGATCATTCCTTAAGCCTAAATCTATTTTTTTGAATGGATATATATGACTTCCAAAGTTATTGATGTTTAAACCATGTTGTATTTCTCTAATTTCCACTTTTTGTCATGTAGAGCATTGAATAAGCTTTCAATTTATACCAATTTCATCAAAATCTGACATCGGACGAAGGAGTGATGGCCGTTTTACTAAACGGTATTAGAACGCCCAGGTTTGATGGATGACCTGGGGGACCGTTAGGTCCTTGGTGGACCGTCAAGTGTCCCATAAAGTCAAGGAAGTTGATCTCTTTTTGGGATGTCGTGTGACGGTCAAAGTAGTGGACGGTCATAAAGTTTATGGACCGTCAAGGTGTCCGTCACATCGAGACAGAATGTCTCATTTCTAGCCCTCAAGTGACGGAAAACTTAGTGGACCATCACTTTTCTGATGGACCGTCATGTCAGCCGTCACGTCAAGGTAGAACGTTCCAGTTTTGGTGTTTGAGTGACCAACAACTTGGTGGACTGTCAGTCTCTCTGATGGACCATCAGGTCGACCGTCACAGGCCCCGATCAGCAAATTTCAGCATTTTTCAAAAGCGCATCTTAGTCATTTCTGCTCCTTGTGGACTTATATATATATATCTATGTAGAGAAGAAAAGCTGATTTTCTCTCCATTTCTCTCCAAAATCCTTTCATGAATTCTCTAGAAACCTAGGGTTTCTTCTCTCCAAGAAATTCAAGAAATCTCCCATAAATTTCTTCAAGTTGTTCAAGAACTAAGCTCCTCAAGTCAAAGGCAGCAAGGTCTTGGTCTAAAAGTGTGAGAAAGAAGTTTCAAGCAAGTTTTTATATCTTCAAAAATCAAAATCTAAGGTATGTGGGTTTTGAACAAGAACACTCCTTTTGTTCTTGTGCCTTAAGGTTTAACTTCTACTACCGATTTACATGATTTTGCAAGTGAGTTTACACCCAAATTTCTTTAATTATGATTTATGAGATTTGAGTTGAATAAGTTTGATATTTATGATTATTTCACCATCATGTTTCTTAAATTGAGAATTTATTCCATGAGTTGTATATTGTCATTACGTATTGATGGTTTCTAAGCGATTTAAGACAAGTGTCATGAGTTATGCCTTTCCATGAGAAATTTGACTATTGAATGTATATCGATATTTGAGATTGAAAGTCAATAATGAGTCCTATGATGTTTCCTTGAAGCTTTGATATTTGAAAATGATTCGAAAAGCAAATGTACTTGATGTTGAGAAAGATTGTGTTGAGTTGAGTCGGGTTAGGAATCCACAAGATGTTTAAGATTTGCAGATGAGATATATATATATATATATATATTTATGTTTTAGTCTTTAAAATAGACCTATGAGTTGATATTGATTGAGGTGGATTTCCTAATGCGTTCTGAGCTGAGTCTGAGAGGAGTATTTAGCACCGAGCGAGAAATTTGGTATTTTTCCAAAACTACATGCCACCGTAGGACTGATGTTGATAATTGTGCACCAAAGGCCGAGTATGAGATTGTGAAGATGAGATTGAGGTTGTACTCCTTGGCAAGATTACAACACCGCTGCCAATGTGGGGTTCTCTCCTTAGGAGGGCAAAACGTTGGACTCCATGCGGCTCACATGGTATAGTCATGTCGGTTATAAGAAACTCCCACGTCCAAAATGATTTAAGTCTCTTGAGTTACCGAGTCACTCTAAGTCATGAGTTAAAGAGTTTGAGTTGAGATAAATGATTTACGAGATTTATGAAGCATGTATTACTACTAATGATTTATGATAAAAAAATATTTCAGATAATTCAAGCGAAGAGAATTATTATGGTCAGCATGCATGATTTTCTTATACATTTATGATATTATTTAAATGCTGCATCCTCCCCTGCATACTCAGTACATTCCCAAGTACTGACTCCCATACTCTTTTGTATTCTATATTTCATCGTGATATAGGTTCAGGTGCTCAGTCTCAGCAGCGATAGTAATCTTCGAGTACCTTCTTCTACATCTCTGTAGTTGGTGAGTCCTCATTGTTCGAGGACCTATATCTCTCATTTTGTCTTGCTGATAGAGGGTCGTTTATTTTTAGTTCAGTACGAGTCAGTTGGGGATCTGTCCCAATGGCTCCTCAATCTTATGTAGTAGAGGCTTTGTCAGATTAGTGTGCCAGTATGTACATGATTTCAGTATTTTGTTTGTATAAGGCAGTATTATTTCATGTTTTAGTATGTTCATGACATGCTTATTCCTCTTTATCTTAGCATTATTTGCGCTATAATGAGTTCTGAAAGTGATGAAAAGTTTAGAGGGTTAGCTTAAGGCCACGTGTGGCCTTGAGCACCATGTGACATCTTGGGATAGGTTCTTGGGGTGTTACAGAAATAAACCTTACCTCTGATCCTTTGGTTGTTCAAAGTCAACTGGCCTACTAAGGATGTTTGAATCATCCCCGATACTAAAAGGGAAACCGAGATCTAAGAACCTAGAAGAGAGGACTCCCCTTAGTACAATATTGTCTAGGAATGCATAAACAAGGGAGACTCTCCCCTTACAAAGTAAAAAACAAAACTCATACGAAAGGATCATAAAATAACCTATCAAAATAAAGCCTTGGTGTAGAAGTAAAGGTCGAAGGTGAAACCAGCAAAGAAGCACTACAAATGAGATATCAACTCATGTAGTAAAAATTCACAAAACTTCACGGCGGCTCTTTGATTCTCTTTATCTTTCTTCTAAATCTGATCATACCAAGTTTGTCAAGAACAAAATGTCCTCTTGTTTCTTTTGGTAATTGATGGAAATTGAAGTAGTGTTGAGAAATATCATAATTGTGACTAATTTTAGACAGAGAATCGGCTACATAATTCATTTCTCGGTAAGTATGCCTGCAAGTAACCTGTTCCAGCTGTGCCATGATTCCTTTGATGTTTTCAAGATAAGTTTGAACTTTCCAAGGAACTGTAGCATCTTACTTGATCCACTTAACAATAAGTTCTGAATCGACCCCTAAAATAACCTTTGTATAACCATTTTGTAAACACCAATTAAGACCAATACTAGCTGCTTCTATTTTCTCATAATTGTTAGTTCCGAACCCAAGAGGGCTGGCATATGCAAAAATAAGATCTCCTTGATAATCTCTCACTACACCCCCAGCTCTAATCTTGCCGGGGTTGTCAAGCGCACTACAATCTGTATTCAACTTCACCACAGAATTAGTAGGCTTTACCCAACTAACCTCTTGCACCCTAGTCATCTGGTAGCACCCCTACAAAATACCACCATGTATTTCCAATTTTGAGGCTAAGAGATGTAGGGAAAATTGATGATTAAAAGAATGGAAATATTCTTGAAGATCAGAAATTTCACTCTGGTAAAGTTTGACGTCTTTCCTCCATATTTCACCACACATCTATTCTTCCATAAGTTCCAGCAAATGAATATAGGGATATAATGAAGAACTTGCGTATGAGCTTCATTTTTATGTCCAAGGTCCACCATCTCATTATCATATTTCTAAGAGGCATTGTGGTGTGATGAACCCCCCAAGGAGTTAGAGAAAGATTGTCAGATATTTCTTGAAAAATTACCAGTAACCATTATATACTCGACTGTATCATGTCATGGATTAAAACAACAATGGCAATCTGATGGCTCATGTCCAAAAAAAGTTAACTTTTCATCAGTAGGTAATTTTTCTCTTAGTGCTCCCCATTACAGAAAAGAACACTTAAAAGGAACATACCTATGCCAAGTATACCTGTTTGTCATTGCCTTACTTCTGTGAGGTCTTATAAGGTCCCAAGCCAAAGAAACAATGAACTTACCACTAGTAGTAGGTGTCCAAAAAGCTGGCCAGCAACCCTTTCTTGAAAATAAAATTGAGTTTCCATGATCTGATGAGCAATAATCGGAGGTAACAGCTGATTGAGCCTTTCAATATCCCATTCACCTTGCTCCCATAGTTGATTGACTTTGATGTTATTAGATCAAATAGGATCTCCACTGTAGTAATAAAGTGAACCAACACCTAGCCAAACATCCCACCACAAGGAACAAGTACCATATTTCAATCTCTCCAATAAATGTGATTTTCAACAATTTTTTTGTTGTGCATCATGTGTTTCCAAACCAGTGAGTTACCAATATTCCATTTCTTAATAACTGGATTAGCTCTTCTACAATACTTATCTCTAAGAAAGTCACCCCAAAAGGTATCTTAAGATCTAAAAATCAACTACTACTGAAATTGAAGAGCTACACAAAATCATTGTGGGTTTTAGTACCAGTACCCCCTTCTTCATTAGGATGACTAAGATTTCTCAATGAGGACCAATGATATTTCTTTTTTTTTATCATACAAACCCCAAAACAAATCAGCAAACAAGCTCAAAATTTGTTTAACAGTGGTACTAGTAGGGACCATTGCCAAAAGAATGTGAATTGGAAGAGACTGAAGCACAGACAAATAAGAGTTGGTCTACCCTCATAGCTGAGAATTTTAGACTTCCAACCATTAATCCGTGCCACTACTTTAGAAACCAAACCTGAGTAATAGATGATTCTTTGTCTGCCTGTGTAGATAGGCATCCCAGGTAAGCAATTGGGCTCATCTTCTGCCTGAAACCAGTTGCTTTCTTAATTCTATTAATGGTACTTGGAAATTCACTTGAGTGCAACATGAAGTGAATTTTGTCTTTGTTAATAAGCTGATAAAAAACCTGCTCATAATCACTAAGTACATGCATAATAAGTCACAAACCAGCTCTTTTCCCAGATGTGAAGATTATTACATCATCTGCAAAAACTTAGATGATTAACATAAGGACCTTTCTGTTCCACAGTGAAATAGTGGTACAACTGATAATGGGGTAAATTGTTCAGCATTTTTGAAAAAACTTTAGCTCCTAAGATAAACAAAGCCCGGGAGAGGGGGTCGCCTTGCTTTAAGCCTCTAGAACAGTGGAAAAATCCATGTCTTGATCCATTTACTATCACTGAATACCAATTGTTGGACATGATTCTCTATATCAAATCAATAATGCTCTCACCAAAACTCATTCTTCTGAGCACCAAGCAAATAATGCACCAAGAAACTCTATCGTAAGCCTTTGCTATGCCTAGTTTAACCACAACATTACTCCCTTCATTAGGCTTCTTAATACTGTGTATGATATCTTGTGCAAGAATAATATTTTCTGAGATGTTTCTACGCTCAACAAATTCAGATTGGTTGGGAGAAATCAAGGTTGGCAGAATGGTGGCTAGTTTAAGACATAAGCTTGGAAATAATCTTATTAGTGAAGTTACTCAGACTTATGGGTCTAAACTCATATAATTTATTAGGATGATCTACTTTTGGGAGTAAGACCAAACGAGAATGAGAAAAGTACTTAGGCATAATGTGACCACAAAAGAAAGACTGTACCACTTGTAGCAAGTCATGCTTAATAATATGCTAGCAAGTCTAAAAAATTATTGTTCATGCCATCTAGACCTGCTGCAGAATGCGGTCTCATAAAGAAAACCACAGGCTTAAGCTCTTCTAAGGTAGGGTCTTATTTGATCATGTTATTGTGATCATCAGTCACCAACCTGGGAATACAGTTGAGGAATTATTTTGGAAAAACCTCCTCTTTTCTAGTAAAAATCCCTTATAAATAGTCACACGCTGCAGTAGCTATATCACTGTCACCTTGTACCCATTCACCTCATCATTCTTAACTTTATGTATGAATAAATTCCTCCTTCTTCCTCTTATTAAAGCATGGAAGTATCTAGAATTAGCATTACCATCCTTGAACTATTGAAGTTGACCTTTTTCCATGAGAATGGACTCTTCAAGTTTCAGAAACCTAATGTATTCAACATTCAAATGATGCAAATTGATCCTATTCTTGTTAGTACCATTTAAAATCAGCTCAGCTTCTGCTTTCTTAAAATTATCCTCATACTCCCTGACTTTAGCATAAATGTCACCAAATTCCTTCTTGGACTAATGACTACGAGTGTTGGCGAGCCTTTTAATTTTGTCATGGAAAGACCACATAAGATCTCCCTCACAAGGCTTGTTCCAGCAATTATCAATAGTTTTCAAGAAAGTTTTGTTCTTCACCTAGCAATTTTAAAATTTGAAATACTTGATATGATTTTCCTATCTATCCTGCATTTCCAATAAAATGGGACAATTATCTAAACCTACAGAAAAGAGATGAGTATTGGTAGTGAGGGCCATCTTCTCTAGCCAATCATTTGTGACTAAAGCTCTATCCAATCTCTTACAAATTCTGAAATTTATACCTCTTAGATTGGACCAAGTGAACTTCTGACCACTAAAACTATTGTCTGAGAAACCACAAGTTTCAATAACCCCTATAAAATCAAAACTTTTTCTCTTATTATAGGGAACACCCCCTAATTTCTTATCTACAGTAGTGATCATGTTGAAATCACCTATATCACACCAAGGCAGACTAAGAGAAGAAAAATGCAACATTTTATCCCAAAGAGGCCTTCTCAAACTGTCTTGGCATTTTGCATATACACAAGTCATCATGTAGGTTTGACTCAACCCTACATGAGTGATAACATAAGTGATTTATTGCTCATCAGATTTTACATTATCACAGTTAACATATTGAGTCCAAAATATCCATATCTTGGCATTAGTATTGCAGGCTGCCTTGTCCATTTTAAATTGAATTCTAAAATTGTGGAGCTGAGAATTATTAGAAAAAGGTTCAAAAATAGTAATAAGGGAGAGATGATAGATATTAATAAGCGATTTGATTCCTTCTATTGCCCCTTGGGTATTAATACCCCTGACATTCCAAATGAGTTTTCTAATCATAATAGACCTTTGGCCTGAGATCTAGTGAGAATGCCCCCCCCCCCCACTGTTAGCAAACTTGCTTGTAGAAGTACTTCTGAAGAATTTAGCTTTGTGTTTCTGTAATCTTAGGAATAGTCCTTGCTTGTCTGTGACTTGTTGAATTTCCTCAAGAATAACTGTATCCACAGTAGGTTCAAAAGCTTTGATGAAGTGTTAATTATTCTCTTCTTTATCCTTATCTTCACCAATGGGTACATTATCATAATCAACCTTATTTTCTGAATTAATAATCCTATACTCATCTTGCATATCAGTAAGCAAATCAGGAACAACATTCAAAGTACACATCTTTTTGGAATTTGCTGCAGATTGAACACTTTGATAAGTTTTTTTTAGAACTTTTAGTCTCTGAGTAGTTCCCCCTTTGTATATCTTTCATTTTCTCTGCTTTTTTTTTCTTAATAGAATCTCTTCTCTTTTTGCTCAAACTGGCAGAAGCTTTATTATTAGGAAGTTTGTGTACCCCTCTAATAACATCAGTTACTTGCCTTTCATGACCTTTTAGAGTCTCATCATTATCATATTCTGCAACTTCATCATTCATATGAACCATACCATCCTTATAATCTTTTGTTACTAAAAAACCATGGTCATCCATCTGACTATCATGAATATTATCAGTAGGGTCCACATCAACCTTATATAAGTCTTGTTTAGTAATATTACCTGAAGTACCATTTGCAGAAATTTGATTAGGAGCATAAAAAATTTTAGCATCAAAATATCAGCAAAAGTGGTAGCAGGAGTTTTGAAGTTTAAACCCTCATCCCTAGATACCCCTTTCTACATAATAGCAATCTTCTCTTAACCATCATCCTCACCCCAATAAGCTATATCAGCGGTCCCAGCAAAAGTATTAAAATTTTTGAGGAGGGTTTTATGATTCATAGAGTCAATACCTGATGTCATATTAAGGATATTTCCAGTGCTTGCAACATGTTGGTGTTGAGTTTATTCCACCTCTACCTGATCAATTGCTAAACTAAAGAAATTATGAATATTTGCTTCATTATTTTTTCCATTTTTTTACCATCTTTTGCTTAAGTTTTTTCTGCTTCTATTTGCACCTTTTAGCTAGCTTGTTTTCTTTGTGTATGCTTGGGATTTTGGGGAATGGGAATAACTAGAGTATTGAAAGAAATAGAGAGTTGGGGTTGTTGATTCTGGATTCTAGAATCAACATTACAATATGGGTTATTTGCAGTAGAAGAAGTCATACCTGGGCATCTATTTTTTGAGATATCTTCAGCATGTAAATCATTTTGAGTAGCTATACAGGTATCACTCTCCTTTGCTTGCTTCTCGGTAACTTTATTGTTGTTGTTGGTCTGTTGAACTCTTGCCTTTTTGTTGGGATTTTGGATGGTTGGATTACAAGAATTAACCATAGAAATATGGGTTTGGGGGTGTTGATTCTGGACTCCAGAATAAATATTACAATTTTGGGGTTGTTGATTAGTAAAGTTAACATTTTTACCTGTCAGTTGTAGTTCCTTAACTTATTTATTTGTACCTTTTGGAGACTCTGGAGATATAGGTCTATACACTTCCTGCATCTTACCATGATTATGATGTTGTAAATTACCTTTATTTTATTGTTGTATTTGCTGATGCTGTTGTGGTTGTACAAGGTGTTGTTGTTGTTCTGCATTCTGTTGTAGGTGTTGTTGCTGGATCAACTGTTATTGGTGTTTTTTCCTTAATTTTGTAGCTGTTATTGTATCTGTTGTTGTTGTTGATTATTTTTCCTATTCCTTCTTCTCTAATTTTACCATTGATCTTGTTCCGGAGTATTTCTATCATCTTTGTTGTAATAAGGATCTGGCTACTTGTTATGAACTTGCTGATATTTCATCTATTTTTCTTTATTACTCTCAGTAATACCCTGCATTTGACCTTGTTTTTCAACTTTTTCCAGTTCCCTTTTTCTTCTTGTTTCATCATCTCTTTTCTTCACAGTTGATGCTACAGTATGTGGCCTTAGTGTTTACAAAATGAACAATAATTAGGAACCCCTTCATATTGCATATTCTGCTATCTACCTTTACCAGTTTCATCTTCATCATATCTTATTCACACATGAGAAAGTTTATCTCTAGTGAAGTAAACTTGAATTTTAACTATAGCTATACTTCCTCAAGTCTTCCTGTAAGTTTCCAGGTCAAGGAAGAAGGCTTCACCAATTGGGGATAGTAAAGGAGCTAAACCTTCCATACAATAGCAGTGCCATGGAAGTTTAGGTAGAACAGCCCGTATAGGAACCAAAGAGGTTTCGATTTCATGTTTAAAAGTGGGTGTCCATATCTTTAATCTCATCATTTGCCTTCAATATACATTCTTCCTTTTGACCATAGCATAGAATAATCATATTCATTGTCCAAGTCAATATACAGATATTTAGAATTAAAATGAGTCAACTTGATAGTAACTTTGAGCTCAGTTTAAAGAATAAATTGTTTTCTGATAATATCCATCTTGGGCATTGTGTTGGCAAATTTCCCAATCAGAGTATATTTATATCTCGTAACCAATTTTTTTTTTTAAATCTTCAGGTTTAAAATCTACTGCTGGCAGTCCCTACTTAGTAGTAATTTTTGGAGGACTAATATCAATAACAAACACCTTCATAACCTTTTGCCCTCTTAATTTAGTCACCAACGCATGAGAAATAATAAGAGCATTAGAACAAGGGAGTTTGTTATTCCTAACATTATGTGGAGGTTGATTTCTATTATCCATTTTCGGATTATCATCCGCCTTCTTGGGTTTATCTATAAAACCATTGGTTTTGGGATCTTTTTTATCAGCATTCCCAAAGTTATTCGACAACACCATAGGAGCACTATTAGGAACTAAAGGAATGAACTTTGGAGCATCAGTAGAAGATTTATTAACTTGACCAACCCTCAGCATCGTTTTTTTGAATATTTTTGCCTTTCTTAACACCATTAGGTTGCAACTTCTTTCTTTTCTCACTCGCAAAATTGTTATTAGCATACTCTCCTAAAGAAACATTCAGCTTGGAACGAGAACCATCATAAGCAACCTTATTCTGATCAGATTCTCAAGAATTTGCATCATTAGAATCATGAATAATAACATAGTTTGTGGATTCATTTGTATAATCCTTAACACCAGCTCTCTAGTCATTTTCTTGACTATCCTTAGTCCAAAAATCCTTAGTATGAATACCACCTGAGTTATCATTTAAAGAAACTTTATCATCACCATCCGAACTGCTTGAACCAAAAAACCTATCCTCAGATTCTTGAACAGAACCCAAATTTTTCGAAACCCTATTTTCCAAATTGGATGATCCTTGGGGATAATTTGATATGGCTTTTACAAATTTCATGTTCTCCATATGGTTTTTAGTCAAATTCAGCTGCTCAATTTGATTCATATTCACCGAAACACCCTTTTCAGCCAAATCGACATATGTAGAAATCAATTAACGAATATTAGAAGAGTTATGATCAGCTTCTAATGGAGTTTTTGACTCAACAAAATCCCCTTTATCATTTCCAAGTAGATTATGTTGTGAATTTTGAACCAATTTATTGGATTTATCATTTTGTTCAAAATTCGTCGATTTAGAGCTAGAAACCCTAATTTCAAAATTGGAAACTTTAGGAGGAGTATAAATTGGGGCTTTTGTGATTTTATCATTCCTTACCTCACCTTCAATCGATTGACATTGCCAATTTTTGATTCACCAAGAATATTATTGTCGCCGGAATTTCGACCTTTTTTGACAATGTTGCTGATATCACCACGCTAAATTTGACCTGAAAGAAAAGTGGTTTGGGTTCCTTGATTCCTCTACCATTATCATCATTCAACTCAACCAAAACATTGTTAGAAATTGATTGAATTTGAGATCTAAATTATGGTTCCTTTACGGCAATATGCTCTCTACTAATTCTCAAACTGGAATTGATAGAGCCTAAAAAATTGGAGCTTTTGAAATGGATATGTTCGTGCTATCATCTTGAACATTTTGATACTAACTTTGCCCCATTTCACCTATCGTAACCACGTTGCTGGAAACTACTATGCCGTCGGAGCTCTCATTTTCGCCCAACTGATAAGATTTTTATGGGTAGGGGCCCTAGGACCTCCTTTTCAATCCCCATAGCCGAGTTGTGACCCCTTTGTATCACAGCAACTCAATTTTGCATTTGAATCAATTCTGGGTTCGTCGAAATTGCGACTACATTATCTATTTTGGGATTCTAATTTTGGTCAATAGATATGTTTAATTCTGCATTCCTAGATGGAACTTGATAATTGTTAATATTTCCACCAATTGGAAATGTTTGAATAACACCCAAATTCACAAGGGAAATAAATTCTTGAATACTACTCCACTGTTCATCCGAAATTGAGTTAGAGATTGCTATTTTGTTACTCAATCTCGCAGTGTTGTAGGTCGATTTATCTATAGATTCTTGTACGGTTAGGTGTTCATCATCAATGGTCCCTTCTTGAGTACAATCCGGTGGTAAGAAAAATTTTACCTGCGACTGTAAAGCTATTCCAGTGGAAATTAGTTGAGAAATTCTTAGAGAGAAGGGAGAGAATTTTTTAGAGAGAAAATTAGCCGTTATGTGTAATGTTTATTTTACTTCATCCTTCAATTGGAGGTGTATTTTGGGCGTTATCAACGCTTTATTAGAGTGCACCACCTTGCATTTGAGATGATTTAAGCATCTAATGCTTTGCAATCATGAGCCCTTCAATACTATTGCGGTGATCAATATAATCCTTCTTTTTTGCACTGATTCCCTCGGTCAGTGCAAAGGAGAGGGGATAGCTACACCAGAGACACTAGCTCAACAGCTAAGGGAATGATCTAAATATTTTGAACAGACCCTCATGTATTTCCAGATTTTGGACTTACAGGAACCATCAAATTTATCAAATAAGGTAATTTTCAACAAGTTAATCCTTTAAACCTCTTTCAGATAAATCTAACTTGTTTCTCATCTAATAAGACAAAACTCAATATAAGTGTTAGAAAACCAAACTAACTATGATAATAACCCAAAATTAACATTACAGACCTAATTGAAAATACAAAATTATCATCCGACACTCGAATTAAAAATGTTTATCATTGTCAAACTTATCACTTATATAGCTGCTCAAACCGTCAAATTCACGTAAATTTATCCAAAATACTTTGGGGACCATTCCAACTATCCCCAAAACTAATAAATTGTATATTGAAACTATAAAGTAGGGAAAATTTATAAAAACACAAAAAACCCAAAAATACGACAAGGTTTTTTGCAAAATATTCGACTAATAATTAGCAATTTACCATTCCAATATAATAAATAAGTAAAATCTATAGGAAGGTAAGACGTAGCATACCTAGACTCTAATGAACAAACTTGCAAACCACTAAATGAGGCATTTTCCCTTTTGAGAAACCCCGATTCTAGGCTTATGAGAGTTCTGTATTTTACAAACAAAAGATGAAGCTGAATCATGATCGCAAAATTGAGAAAAGAATATTTGAGCAAGGTGATAAGGTATTGCTATATAACTCAAGACTTCGCTTGTTTCCAAGAAACTTGAAGTTTATCTAGTGTGGGTCATTCATTATGGTGGCAGTGTTTCCATATGGTGCTTTAGAATTGAAGTATGATCGTGAATCCCTGTTCAAAGTAAATGGGCAAAGGGTAAAACACTGCACGGGTAACACTAAAGAAGTTAAAGTGGTTCTTGAAATGGACCTTGGCGAAGTCTGAGTAACCAAGGAAATTACGTCGTGCTTTGACGTTAAATCAAACACGATATGGGAGGCAACCCATGAGACTAGTTAGTGAAGTCTAAGTATCCAACTTAGCCACGTTGTGCCGTGACGTTAAATCAAGCGATGTGTAGGAGACAACCCATGTTTTATACTTAATAAATTATAGGGTAATATGTGTGTTTAGTGTACACGATTAAGGATTGCAGGAGTTATTTAGAAGTTGTAAAAATTAGATTATACAAACTTTTCATGAGTCGTAACCAAACATTACGACTCGTGAGAAGGATTTGTAAGGACCTAAAACTTAGATCACATTTAGGTAATTGGTTTCTAGAGTCCTTACGACTCTCAGAACGAGTCGTAATCTCTGATTATGACTCGTCACCTTGAATCGTAGCGACTCCAGACCCAGGTAAGGTTCCAAGTCTTTAAGGAGGGAGTATGAGACTCGTAAGCATTTTTACGAGTCTTATGCATGACTTTTAACCAAGTTTGACAACTCAGGGGTTGCGGGTCAACCCGACCCAAATTAGCTTTTAAACAAAAGAGGGGAACTCAAATTGGGAACCCGACATTTCAAAATGAATACTCCCACCACTATTGTTGACTTAATCTCTAAGAACTATGTATTAACTCCAAAACATCAATCAACCAAGTGAGTCCTCCAAAAATTTGGAAGTTCACCTAGAATTATGGCCTAAAAAGTGTTTTGAACTCAAGAAATCCAAACTTCAAGAAATAAAGTAAGTTCTTATGCTTAAAAGCTTTATGTATTAAGTAAAATCCAAAAATGGTTTGAGGTTTTAGGATTTTTTTAAGTCAAATATGTATATACATGAGTAACCAAACCCTATTTCTTGAAATTTTTGCTTCGTAATATAGTAATGGGAGTGAACATAGATTTTGCACTTTAAAAGTATGTTTTTGGATGAAAGTAGGGGTAGTGAAGTGTGTTATGGTTATAGAATATTGGGATTGGATATTGGAATCAGCACAGGCTAAACCCCTATGTTACAGTGGATACAGGGCTCCGAATGACTTATAAAGATAAGTAAAGAGTCATCACAAAATGCGTAACCACTGATAACATGGAGTACTAGAAGAGTGTGGGTTATGGTATTGTTACGACTCAACCATGTGAGTTGTAATCAATACCTACGACTCGTAAATAGAAGTTGTAAAGATTGGGATTGCTTATACATAGAATAATATGTGTTTAGTTAGCCAATGAGTGTTGGTAATGAGTCGTAAACTAACCTTATGACTTGTTATGAGGACTCGTAACCTAACCAGTACATACTGACTTATCTACTGTTTACCTTACAAATCATTCATACGAGTCCTACCCAGTGGTCAAGACTCATACCCTCTAGTTGTAAGCAATTCAGTACATGTACACTGACAGCAAAGTTTCTTATTTTTCTTTCCTTTTCATAAGAACTCACTAATTGGTTTGATTCAAGTAGGTACTCATGGACCCTAAAGCTGACTCATTATCCAAGCAAAGCCCAAAGAAGAACACCAATAAGAAACTGAACCCTAAGTTTGATTACTAACTAAGAATTGAGAAAATCGATAAGTCACGTGGTGACATTATAGAATACCCACTGAATGGGAATGTAAAACCCTAATTTTCTAAACCGAAATGCTACACGGTGATCATAAACCCGAGGGACCATAAGCTAACCCATGACTGATATCTGTGCCTGTATATTTCAATATATATCATAATAATGTGGAAAACATAAACATGTAGTCCATAAGGTTCAACTGAATAAAGAATCTGGTAAAATAACATCTATATGGGTTAAAGATACCCAAAATAACTGAAACTGAATCGAATCTGAACTGTATCTGAAAGCCTCAAAGTACTGACTAAATAAGAAGCTGAAGGAACATGTCTCCAACTAACTTTGTAAACTTAACACTAACTAAAATAATAAATAAATCGAATCATATCATCCTCGAATGAAGAGGACTCACTGCAGCTCTGTATACTGGAATGCGAATGTTACTGCTGGTCTGGAACTCATGTCTCTGAACCTATGGTGTAACATGAAAAAAAAGCACCATAGCACAAATGCGTTAGTACAACTAGAGTACTGAGTATACGAGTGAGGTAGGCTAAATAAAAAGGATTTACATGTATGAGCAATGTTAACTGACCGACTAATATAAACGTGAGAGTGCAAACATACATACATAATAACTGGAAACGTAAATACGTAATAGTGGATCTATATACTAATACATGATTTACTGATTTCTGACATGATTGAAACTATGGTTCTGTCAACATGGGTGACTGTGTCTGACTATCTTGGGTCTGATGGAACTATCTGAGGTCTATCTTGGAGAAATAACAGTCGGGATGTCACGTTGTCTAACTTTGAGATGATGATAGCCTGATCTGAGGTCTATCTTGAAGAAATAACTGGCACCCTAAAGTTGGTCAAACAAGTCATCTATTCTAGGAAGCAGATACCTCTTCTTGACCATGACTTTATTGAGCTGACGATAATCAATACATATCCTGAGAGAACCATCTTTCTTGCGCACGAATAAGATTGGTGCACCCCATGGGGATACACTGGACCTGATGAATCTCTTATCTAAGAGATCCTTCAACTGACCTTTCAATTCCTTGAGTTCTGCTGGTGCCATTCAGTATGGCAGAATAGAAATAGGCTGAGTATCTGGGAGAAGGTCTATGCCGAAGTCCAGTTTCCTTTCGGGGGGAATGCCTGGAAGATCTTTAAGAAAGATGTCTGAATATTCATTAACAACTGGAACTGATTAAAGTCTAGGAGATTCGAAACTGGAATCTTTAACATGCACGAGATGATATACACGTCCCTTAGAAATCATTTCCCTTGCCCGAAGGTAGGAAATAAGCTGACCCTGAAATATAAAGTACTACCCTTCCACTCTCGGATAAGATCATTTGAGAACTGAAATTGAACTATTCTGGTTCTGTAGTTGACTATGGCATATCAGGAATGAAGCCAATCCATGCCAAGAATGACATCAAAATTAGTCATCTCTAATTCGACTAAATCTGCTGACGTGGATTTCTAAAATATCATAACTGGGCAGTTCCTGTATACCCGCCAGGCTATGATGGTTTTACCCACTGGGGTAGAGACTGAAAATTGCTCTGCTAAATTTTAGGACTGATTCTGAAATCGCCTGCTATGTATGGAGTGACAAAAGACAAGGATGCACCTGGATCTAGCAAAGCATAAACATGAACATGGAAAATTTGTAACGTACCAGTAACGACATAAAGAGAATTTTCCTGATCCTATCGAGTCTGAAGAGCATAGAGTCTGTTTAGGCGTTGCCCACTAGTAGAACTAGAAGTGGCACCCTGCTGGTTCGAGCGATCAGACTGAGCTGTGGAATGATTTTACTGAACCTGATAACTGGACTGAGGACAATCTTTGACTCTGTGGCCTGGCTTGCCACAACCAAAACAAACATCACTACCGACTCTGCAAACACCCTAGTGGTTCTTACCATAAGTTTGACATAGGGGATTAGTTTGGGCATTGCTAACACTGCCCTGAGATTTAGAGTCGGGTGCTCTATCTCTGAACTTAGGAGCTGGAGCACTGGTTGAAGAATGAACTGGAGCTGATAACTTGGGATGAAACTAGGAACGATTTTCTCCCTTTGATTTGGGCTGAGCGAAACTGAAACTGTCTGATCTTGTACTCTTATTCTGCCTCTCCCTATCCCTAACCTTTTGCTCCTCTATTTGCTGAGCATGGGTCATCAGCCTGGCCAAAGTCATATCACTGTTCAACATTGCAGATTTACAATCATTTACCATGCTATCATTCACTCCTGACATGAACTTTCTCATCTTAGCCCTGTTGTCTGCAACCACATGAGGGGCATATCTGGCTAGTTGAGTAAATTTGAAGGAATACTTCCTAACCATCATATTTCCCTGCACGAGGTTGATAAACTTAAGAACTTTGGCCTCCCTTAGCTCTTGGGGGACAAAATCTGTCTAAGAAAGCTATGACAAATTCCTCTCACTCTGTAGGACCTGCATCCTCTAACCTCTCAGAATTGTACTGTTTGTACCAAGTGTGAGCAACATCCTGTAAAAAGTATGCGGCTAACTCGATGCTCTGAACAGAAGTAAATCCCATGATGTCAATGACCTTCTGTACTTGGTCAATGAACTCCTAAGGGTCTTTATCAGACTTAGACCTAAAGAAAGATGAAGGGTTCATTCGGGTGAAGTCTCGAATTCTATCTGCTGCGTAATCGGCCATTGGATTGGCTAGAATAATTGGTGGCCGTTTATTCTGGGTAGCCACGGACTGAGCAAGTGTTGTGAATGTAGCTCTAAACTCCGCATGAGAAACATGCTTCCCTAAAGGGTCATCGGGCTGAGGAACTGGCTGGTTTCTCTCTTTGGAGGCATATTCTGAAATAAGAGAAAAATGAATTAGACTGAGAGTTTAATTTGAGATTATGCTCACTAGCATGACATGAATACTGAAAGAAGGGAAACTGTTCCTAAAACATCTTATAGCCTCCTGTACATAAATATGGCAGGCAACACACCCATGTACAAGGCTCTACTAGATACGGCTTTCGGACTTGCTAGGACTCTATTGAACCTTAGGCTCTGATACCAAGTTTGTAACACCCAAATTTTTTAAACCAAAATGCTACAGGTGCTCATGACCCCGAGGGACCACAAGCTAACCCATGACTGATATCTGTACCTTTACATTTCAATATATATTATAATAATACGAAAAACATGAACATGTAGGCCATAAGGTTCAATTGAATAAAGAATCTTGTAAAATAACATCCATATGGGAGAAAGATGCCCTAAATAATTGAAAATGAATCAAATCTGAACTAAATCTGAACTGTATCTGAAAGCCTCGAAGTACTGACTGAATAAGGGGTTGAAGGAACATGTCTCCAACAAACTCTGTAAACTAAAAACTAAATAAAATAATAAACGAATCGAATCATATTGTCCTCGAATAAAGAGGACTCGCAATAGCTCTGTATACTGAAATGCGAATCCTACTACTGGTTTGGAACTTGTATCTCTGAACCTATGGTGTAACACGAAAAGAAAGCACCATAGCGCAAATGCGTCAATACAACTGGAGTACTGAGTATACGAGTGAGGTAGGCTAAATGAAAAGGGCTTACATACATGAGCAACGCTAACTGACCGACTAATATGAATGTGAGAGTGAAAACATACATATATAATAATTGGAAACGTAAATACGTAATAGTGGATATATACGCTAATAAATGATTTACTGATTTTTGACATGACTGAAACTATGGTTCTTTCAGTAGGGTGACTATGTCTGACAGTCCTGGGTCTAATGGAACTATCTGAGTTTCGTACTATAACTAAATTTGACTATATCGGGCAGTCCTGGTATACTAATATCTAAATAACTATCGGAGTTCATTTATTGGGACTGATCCTAAAACTGTGGAAGGTAGTTGTTTAACTGACATTCCCCAATAATGCATATAGCTAAGTTGGGGTCCAATCTGTGCCCCGACTGGAGGGGTGTCAATACCGCGCCACTGGTAAGGACAGTTGTGAGTGACCTTATCTTGAAGGTACTCAAATGAGAACGGTAGGAACCCTAAACTGATAGGTTAAGCCATATCATCAACCCTAGTCTGACAGGTTAAAATGTCTCAACCTACGCTGGCTACGTAATTCTGGAACACACGGATGACTGCTAAGAATCATACCCTGAAAGGCAGGTGAGTTCCCATCCTTGGGTTTACTCGGTTCTAACTTCTACTCCTATCTGAAGGTACTGAACATGATTTAACTGACTGTATAGGGACTAAATAACTGACATCCGTTGACTGACGGAATAGTACTACTCTCTGAGAATTTACTGAGATCATGAGGTTTCTGAGGTTTCTTGAGTCACATAACTGACTGAGTTCTATAGATTGTGTCTTGGCTGAGATGATCGTGATGACATGACATGGTTCTAGGCACACAACTATGTTTTTTGGGTACAAATATGCCCAGGACTCGATGGAAGGAAACTAACACACATTACATGACCTGATCACAAGATTGGAGTTCACAATTCATAATATCATAAGTACGGGATAATATACCACATGTAGTTTTCAACATCTAGTGCATGGTAGGGAGTACATGGTATATATATCATGTACATATTGTATTACTTCATTATCATAAATGCTTCATACCACAACAATAGCAACAAAACAATGACATGGAATTCGTATTGAATTATATAATTAACATGGACTTATCATGTAGATAATATGGAACCATGCAAACATGAAATTTCTAGCATTCTAAGAATTTTATCAAAAACCTTGCATGCATTCTTTAAGGCATAGGTGTGTTCATGAATTTCCCCATATTAAACTACCCAAATTCATGGGTTCTAACTACATGATCATAACCTTCATGAAAATTCATCAAATTACTACTCTATAGCATAAACAAAAACCACCAACATGGATACAATCATATCACCACAAAACATTTATGATTTGGTATTTAAAGATTGATTCTTGAACTCCACGGACGAAAGGAATCCGTGGATGAACACTACGCATACCTGACTTAGGGTTCTTGACATTTTTGAACTTGAAGCATTTGAAATCCTTTGATTATTAAAGGGGATTGGGTCTTGTTCTTGGAGACTAAATTTAGAGAGAAACCGTATTTTTTGTTTGTGAAATAATAATAAGAAAAATGACAGAATTTGGACTCATTTGGGTATATATAGGCGAGTGGTAAGTGATCAAAATACCCCTATTAAAATGACCTGAAAATAAACTAAACATGGAATGTGATGGTCTAACTGACGGACCGTAAGATACTTGATGGTCCATCACTTAGCCCGTCAGATGTGAACCAAAAATGGGGTTCACTGGATAAGAGTTGATGGCCTGGATGACGGTCCGTCACAACTTTGATAGTCCGTCAGCTCATCCGTCAGTCCTTATCCAGTACGTGGATCAACTGCCTTGGCTGTGATGGTCAAAGTGGCTGTCCATCACTTATGTGGTGGTCCATCAACTTGGCTGTCATACCTGGGCATTTCCGACAGTTCCAAGTAAAACATCCATAACTTCCTCGTCTGAAGTCAGATTTGGACAAAATTTATACCGTTGGAAAGCTAACTCAATTTCCCATATGATAGAAAGTGAAAATCTCAGAAATAACACGTGTAAAAATATAGGTTTTCAGTTTAAAGTAAGTCCTAGCATCCTTGAGATGATTTTTAGCTAGGAAAAAAGGCACGGGTATTACAATATCTCTCCCTTGAGAACATTCATCCTCGAATGGAACTAACTGAGAGGGTAAACAATAATCTGAACATGAGTAGCTGGAACATGATCTTATGACTGACAAACTGAATGTGTTATACTGAATATGCATATCTGATGCACGTGTAACTGATTCATGAATGAATGACTGAGGTTCTCGCAATGAGAATGCATATCTGAAGCCTGATTATTTATTGGAATGATAAATGTATGCATTAATGAATATGCAATGGTACTTGATACCAAATTTGTGATGGAACATGAAAATGAAACGAAATATCAAGTTATATTGAATACTGAACGTGAAACTGAATAAGCTTAAGAAGTACTGTTACCTTGAGCTTGATATGAGTTGGCGGATAAAAGGTAAGGGTACTTGGTACGCATGTCTGCTTCTGCTTCCCAAGTAGCTCCCTCAACGGATTGATTTTTCCGAAGAACTTTGACTAGAGGGACTTCTTTGTTCCTCAGCCTACGAATCTGATAGTTTAAAATTTTGACTGGAATCTCTTTATAAGAGAGGCTGTCCTGAACATCAATGTTCTGAATAGGGACTAAAACTGATTGGTCACCTATGTACTTCTTAAGCAAGGAGACATGGAAGACCGAATGAACTGAGGCTAGATTTGAAGGCAATTCGAGCTCATAAGATACCTTGCCGAAGGTACTGAGAATCTTGAAGGGACCAATATAGCGGGGAATGAGTTTTTCTTTCTTGCCCAACCTCTTCACTCTCTTCATGGGAGTGATTTTGAGATAGACATAGTCATTGACCTCAAACTCGAGATCCTTTCTACGAACACCTACATAAGACTTTTGTCAGCTCTGAGCAGCCCAAAGTCTCTCTCTGATCAACTGAACTTTCTCTAAGGCATCGAATACCAAGTTAGGACCGATGAATGAGGTCTTACTATCTTCGAACCAACTGACTAAAGATCTAAACCTTCTACCATAAAGATCTTTAAATGGAGCCATATGAATACTGGAATGGTAGCTATTATTGTATGCAAACTCAATCAAGGGCAAGTGGTCATCCAAATTTCCCTTGAAATCAATTGTACACGCCTTTAGCATATCTTCAAGAGTCTGAATAGTCCTCTCTACTTGGCCATCTGTCTGAGGATAAAATGTTGTACTGATATGGACTTAGGTACCAAGACCCTTTTGAAATGCTTTCCAAAAGTGAGAGGTGAACTGTGTACCTCTGTTTGAGATGATAGATAATGGAACACCGTGTAATATGACCAACTAATATGACCAACTCCTTGATATAGAGTTTGGCATAATCCTCAGCTAAATAAGAGGTACGAACTAGAAAGAAATGAGTTGACTTGGTTATTCTGTCTACATTGACCCAAACCGAATCATGCTGTTGACAAGTTTGAGCCAAACCCGTTATGAAATCCATGTTCACTTCTTACCACTTCCAAGTAGGAATGGTGAACTCCTGTATGGACCCACTAGGTTTTTAATGCTCTATATTAACCTGCTAACATGTAGAGCACCTAGCCACAAACTCTACAATATCTCTTTTTATCCCACTCCACCAATAAATCTCCTGTAAGTCACGGTACATCTTAGTGGCCCTTAGATGAATAGAGCATCGCACACCATGCGCTTCTGCAAGACTTTGCTGCCTCAAGTCATCTTCACCGAAAACACACAGACGACCCTAACAACGAAGAACACCATCTCCTCCTTGGGAGAAAGCCTCTACTTTTTGATTCTAAACTGACTCTTTTATCTTTACAAGGCTGGGATCCCTATCTTGCTTTTATTTCATATCAGAAACTAGATATGACTCTGAACTACTCTGAACACATACACCACCCTCTGAAGAGTCGAATAAGCAAATGCCCAGTCTGGTAAGCTGATGAATTTCTTGGGTTATCTTCTTCTTACCATTCTCTACGTGAGAAACACTACCTATGGAGAGTCTACTGAGAGCGTCGACCATAATGTTGGCCTTGCCCGGGTGATAAATGATACTCATGTCATAATCCTTTAAGAGCTCTAATCACCTTCTCTGATGAAGATTGAGATCTTTCTAAGAAAAGGCATACTGGAGACTCTTATTATGTATGAAGACATCTATATGAACTCTGTATAAATAATGCCTCCAAACCTTTAAGGCAAATACTACGGCTACTAACTCAAGATCATGAGTAAGGTAATTCTTCTCATGGGGATTTAACTGTCTTGAGACGTAGGCTATGACCTTACCATGATGTATGAGGACACAACCTAAACCCACTATGGACGCATCATAATATACTACAAAACCATCTGAACCATCTGGAAGAGTTAGAACTAGGGTTGAGGTGATTCGAGTCTTCAACTCTTGAAAACTCTTCTCGCAAGAATCTGACCACTGAAACTTAACCTTCTTCTGAGTCAATCTGGACATAAAAGATGCAATAAAAGAAAATCCCTTGACAAAGCATCTGTAATAGCCATCCAAACCTAAGAAACTTCTAATATCTGATGGAGAGACAGGGCGAGGCCAGTTTATTACCACTTCGGTCTTCTGAGGATCTACAAAAATGCCATCACCAAAAATAATATGGCCAAGGAAAACTACTGATCTTAGCCAAAATTTGCACTTACTGAACTTGGCAAACAACAGATGATCTCGGAGAGTCTGAAGAATAATTCTGAGATGGTCTGAATAATTACACTTTATGCGAGAATAGACCATATCATCTATGAAGACTATGACGAACATGTCCAAGTACTGTTTGAACACCCGATTCATCAAGTCCATGAAAGCTGCAGGGGTATTGGAAAGACCAAAGTACATGACTAAAAATTTAAAGTGACCATACCGAGTACGAAAAGCTATTTTTGGGATGTCACTTTCTCTAACTTTGAGCTGATGATAACCTGATCTGAGGCTTATCTTGGAGAAATAACTAGCACCCTGAAGTTGGTCAAACAAGTAATCTATTCTAGGAAGCGGATACCTATTCTTGACTGTGACTTTGTTGATTTAACGATAATCAATACACATCCTGAGAGAATCGTCTTTCTTGCACACGAATAAGAATGGTGCACCCCATAAGGATACACTGGGCCTAATGAATCCCTTATGTAAGAGATCCTTCAACTGATCTTTTAGTTCCTTGAGTTCTGCTGGTGCCATTCGGTATGGTGGAATAGAAATAGTCTAAGTATCTAGGAGAAGGTCTATGCCGAAGTCTATTTCCCTTTCGGGGGGAATGGCTAGAAGATCTTTGAGAAAGACATCTGAATATTTATTAACAACTGGAACTAATTCAAGGCTGGGAGATTTGGAACTGGGATCTTTAATATGCAAGAGATGATACACACACACCTTAGAAATTATTCTCCTTGCTCGAAGGTAGAAAACAAGCTGACCCCTAAAAGATGAAGTACTACCCTTCCACTCTAGGACAGGCTCATTCAAGAACTAAAATTGAACTATCCAGGTTCTTTAATTAACTGTGGCATAGCAGGAATGAAGCCAATCCATGCTGAGAATGGCATCAAAATTAGTCATCTCTAATTTGACTAAATCTGATGATGTGGATTTCTAAACTATCATAATCGGACAGTTCCTGTATACCTACCGGGCTATGATGGTTTTACCCACTGAGGTAGAGACTAAAAAGGGCTCTGCTAAAATTTTGGGACTGATTCTGAAATTTCCTACTATGTATGGAGTGACAAAAGACAAGGATGCACTTGGATCTAGAAAATCATAAACATAAACATTGAAAATCTATAGCATACCAATAACGACATCAGGAGAATTTTACTGATCCTATCGATTCTGAAGAGCATAGAGTCTGTTTGGCCGTTGCCCACTCGTAGCATTGAAAGTGGCACCCTGCTGGTTTGGGCGACTGGACTGAGCTGTGAATAATTTTGATGACCCTGATAACTGGACTGAGGACAATCTCTGACTCCATGGACTGGCTTGCCACAACCAAAATAAATATCACTACCAACTCTGCAAACACCCTAGTAGTTCTTACCATAAGTTTGATATAGGGGATTAGTTTGGGCATTACTGACACTTCCTTGAGATTTAGAGCTAGGTGCTCTATCTCTGAACTTAGGAGCTGGAGCACTGACTGAAGAATGAACTGGAGCTGATGACTTGGGATGAAACTAGGAACGATTTCTTCCCTCTGATTTGGGCTGAGTAAAATTGAAACTGTCTGATCTTGCTCTTTTATTTTTCCTCTCCCTAGCCCTAACCTTTTGCTCCTCTATTTGCTGAGCATGGGTCATCAGCCTGGCTAAAGTCATATCACTATTTAGCATTGTAGATCTACTATCATTTACCACACTATCATTCACTCTTGACACAAACTTGCTCATCTTATCCCTGTTGTCTGCAACCACATGAGGGGCATATCTGGCTAGCTAAGTAAATTTGAGAGAATACTCCCTAACCATCACATTTCCCTACTTGAGGTTGATAAACTCAAGAACATTGGCCTTCCTTAGCTCTTGAGGAAAGAATCTATCTAAGAAAGTCATGACAAATTCCTCTCACTCTATAGGACCTGCATCCTCTAACCTCTCAGACTTTTACTGTTTGTACCAAGTGTGAGCAACATCCTGTAACTGGTATATGGCTAACTCGATGCTCTGAACAAAATTATCTCCCATGATTTCAACGACCTTCTGGACTTGGTCAATAAACTCTTGAGGGTCTTCATTAGACTTATACCTGAAGAAAGATGGAGGGTTCATTTGGGTGAAGTCCCAAATTCTAGCTGATGCGGAATTGGCCACTGGATTGGCCAGAATAACTAGTGGCCAGTCATTCTGGGCAGCCACATACTGAGAAGGTATTGTGAATGCAACTCTAAACTCCATATGAGAAACATGCTTACCTAAAGGGTCTCCGAGCTGAGGAACTGGCTGGTTTCTTCTCTTTGGAGGCAGATTCTAAAATAAGAGAAGACTAAATTAGACTGAGAGTTTAGCTTGAGATTATGCTCACTAGTACGACATGAATACTGAAAGAAGGGAAACTGTTCCTATAACATCTTATAGCCTCTTGTACATAAACGTGGCAGGCAACACACCCATGTACAAGACTCTACTAGATGCGACTTTCAGACTTACTAGGACTCTATTGAAGCTTAGGCTCTGATACCAAGTTTGTAACACCCTGATTTTCTGAACCAAAGTGATATACAGTGCTCATGACCCCGAGGGACCACAAGCTAACCCATGACTGATATCTGTAATTATACATTTCAATATATATCATAATAATACAAAAAACATGAACATGTAGGCTATAAGGTTTAACTAAATAAAAAATATTGTAAAATAACATCCATATGAGTGAAAGATACCCAAAATAAATTAAACTAAATTAAATCTGAACTGTATCTAAAAGCCTCGAAGTACTAACTGAATAAGGGGTTGAAGGAATATGTCTCCAACTAACTCTGTAAACTAAAAGCTAACTAAAATAATAAATAAATCAAATCATATCGTCCTCGAATGAAGAGGACTCACTGAAGCTCTGTATACTGAAATAGGAATATTACTGCTGGTCTGGAACTCGTGTCTCTGAACCTATGATGTAACATAAAAAGAAAGCACCATAGCGCAAATGTGTCAGCACAGCTGGAGTACTAAGTATACGAGTGAGGTAGGCTAAATGAAAAGGGCTTACATGCATGAGCAATGCTAACTGACCGACTAATATGAACGTGAGAGTGCAAACATACATACATAATAACTAGAAACGTAAATACGTAATAGTGGATCTGTATGCTAATACATGATTTACCGATTTCTGACATAACCAAAACTATGGTTCTATTAATAGGGTGACTGTGTCTGACAGTCCTGGGTCTAATGGAACTATCTGAGTTCCGTACTATAACTAAATTTGACTATATCAGGCAGTCTTGGTATACTGATATCTGAAGAACTATCTAAGTTCTTTTACTTAGAATGATCCTGAAATTGTGGGAGGTAATTATTTAACCGACATACCCCAATAATGCATATAGCTAAGTTGGGGTCCAATCTGTGCCCCGACTGGAGGGGTGTCAATACCGCGCCACTGGTAAGGACAGTTGTGAGTGACCCTCATCTGGCAGTTACTCAAATGAGAATGGTGGGAACCCTAACTGACAGGTTAAGCCACCTTATCAACCCTAGTATGATAGGTTAAGATGTCTCAACCTACGCTGGCTACGTAGTTCTTGAACACAAGGATGACTGCTAAGAATCACACCCTGAACTGGCAGGTGGGTTCCCATCCTTAGGTTCACCCAGTGCTAACTTATACTCCCATCTAAAGAGACCAAAGATCATTTAACTAACTGTACATGGACTGCATAACTGACATCCGTTGACTGACGAAATAGTACTACTCTCTTAGAATTTATTGAGATCATGAGATTTCTGAGGTTTCTTGAGTCACATGACTGACTGAGTTCTATAGATTATGGCTTGACTGAGATGATCATGATGACATGACATGGCTCTAGGCACACAACTATGTTTTTCGGGTACGAATACCCCCAGGACTCGATGGAAGGAAACTAACACACATGACATGACTTGATCACAACATTGGAGTTCACAATTCATAATATCATAAGTACGGGATAATATACCACATGTAGTTTTCAACATCTTGTGCATGATAGGGAGTACATGGGATATATATCATTTACATATTGTATCACTTTATTATCACAAATGCTTCATACCACAATAATAGCAACAAAACAATGACATAGAATTCTTATTGAATATATAATTAACATGGACTTTTCATGTAGATAATATGGAACCATGAAAACATGAAATTTCAAGTATTCTAAGCATTTTATCAAACACCTTGCATGCATTTTTTAAGGCATAGGTGTGTTCATTAATTTCACCATATTAAACTACCCAAATTCATGGGTTCTAACTACATGATCATAACCTTCATGAAAATTCATCAAATTACTACTCTATAGCACAAAAAACAACCACCAACATGAATAAAATCATATCACCACAAAAAATCTATGATTTGGTATTTAAAGATTAATTCTTGAACTCCATGGACGAAAGGAATCCGTGGATGAACACTATGCATACCTGACTCAGGGTTCTTGATGTTTTTAAACTTGAAGGGTTTGAAATCCTTTGATTCTTAAAGAGTATTGAGTCTTGTTCTTAGAGATTAAATTTAGAGAGAAACCCTATTTTTTGTTTGTGAAATAATAATTAGCAAAATAGATGAATTCGGACTCATCGGGGTATATATAGGCGAGTGGTAAGTGACCAAAATACCCTTGTTAAAATGACCTAGAAATAAAATAAACGTGGCATGTGACAGTCCGACTGATGGCCCGTCAAACACTTGATGGTCTATCACTTAGCCCATTAGACGTGGACCAGAAATGGGGTTTACTGGATAAGAGTTGACGGCCTGGATGACGGTCCATCACAACTTTGACGGTCTGTCAGCTCGTCCGTTTGTCCTTATCCAGTATGCGGCTCAAATGCCTTAGCTATGACGATCAAAGTGGCGGTCCGTCACTTATGTGGAGGTCCGGCAACTTGGCCGTTTACCTGGGCGTTTTCGACAGTTCCAAGTAAAACATCCATAACTTCCTCATCTGATGTCGGATTTGGACAAAATTTGTACCGTTGGAAAGCTAACTCAATTTCCCATATGATAGAAAGTGAAAATCTCAAAAATACCATGATTACCAAGATAGGTTTGAGTTTTAAAGTAAGTCCTAGCATTCTTGAGATGATTTCTAGCTAGGCCAAAAGGCACAGGTATTACAGGGAAACCAGGCCCAAAAGAGAAACGACCTCGAGAAAAAAGAAATAGTCACAAAAGAGGACACACCTCCAAAGAGGTCCAGAATGAAAAATACAAATACTTTCGCATCACACTCACCATCATTTTTTTGGATTATAATAATAATGAAGAAGAAGAATATAATGATGATGTGGGTGAAGAAGAATCGATCTCTTATAAGGTAGAGTCAGAGAATGGAAGTGTGGAGGAGGAGGAGAATGTTACTCCTATTAATGTCCAACAACCACCCCAAGTACAATTATCCATTGAACCTGCTCTGGTTCTCATCGTTGAATGGTAGGGGTACCCCAGAATGGAGAAAATATATAATGCGGTATTGAAGGTGAACCCAGTTATAGAAAACCCAAGAAGGAGGATATACCTAGAAAGAATATTGACTACAACACGCATGTCTGAGATGCCTGAGTTTGCAGCTAGATTTCAGCAGTATGGATTTTAATAGATGACTAGAGCACATGGAAAATTTAGTATTGATTTAGTGTGGGATTTCTATGCTCCATACAAAGGTGAATTAAAGAGGCAATACCCTTAGGGAAACTTGTAAAAAGGTGGTGATCCAATTACGTTATTGATCATTTGTGGAGTTCGGGTGAACATTTCCCCAAGAACTATTTCTCAATTCTTGCATGGACCTGATTTTCAACCTCTAGTGAACATAGCTAAAATTGAGTACCGTATAGATAAGATACATAAGATTACAAAGAATCAACTGGATTTGGCAAAAAAGATGCATTTCATATGGATAGCTAATCTTATTGCATAAATAGGGAAGAAGCGAGTTGGATATTTTATGGTCCAAGAGTGAAATCACAGTAGATTGCAAAGCAGACTTTGAATTTCGAGGACATGGCGTGGTGGACATTGGCTCGACATAGATTATGTCTACTACTAGGGACAATGTGCTCAGTCCATTCTGCACAACATTGATAGCTAGACTCACGGTAGGTTATGAGTTTGATGTTGCACAGTTCATCTTTAGAGAGATACGTGATCGAGCAGTGGGCGGTGAAAAGGTAAGTCTGGCATTTCCATGTTTATTGAAGTAGATTTTCTTGGAGGTGGGGTGCCAAAACTCCCAGATATTGATCATTATATTGTGCCAAAGGCTATCAATGATCTGGGATTGATTAAAGTTACAATGAACCCCATGACCAGGCAGGAAAAATAAGGAGTTGGAATATTAGCTAAAATACTCAAGAACAGGGATGCAAACTCCGAGGCTGCTAGTTTGATGAGATAAATAACATTCTAGTTGAAGGTGCGAAGTTTGAGCCCAAACCGTCTGATACAGTGGGTATATCAGCATCCCTACTTCCTCACATCCTGCACCACTATGCCCATCCTCATCCAGATTAACTTTGAGAGTTTTTGTGGTCATCTCACAAATTAAGTAGAATGAGGTTATAACAAGGTTGAAGGCTTCGGAGAAAAATGTTAGGTTAGTGGAGTAGGGTGTGTAAACCTGTGTTGAGAATAAATTGGAATAACAAAGTAGGAAAATCCAGATAAGATTTGATGGTTTTGAGCGGAGATTCATACATCAGCTGGGAAGTGGCCAGACTCTCGATATTTTGGAGGTTAAGGCTGGGTAGCTAAGTTGCAAAAGATGGTTAATAAATTGAATAAAAGACTGGTTTTATTAATATGTGTTATCATAAAAGTCCATCTAGAAGTAGAAATTGAGAATATTTGGAGTGTTCCAATTGGAGATGAAGGAGAAAAGAAAAAGAAGAACAAGAAAAGAAAAAAAAAGAGCAACAAAGATGAAAATATTGAGACAGTGGTACGAGACAACATCGTTAGTGAAAAAGTCCAATAGGTGAGGGTCCAATAGCAAGCTGTCGGTGTTGGTTGTTTAAGAACAACCACAGATGTTGAGAGGGGCAGTGAAAAGGCCCCAACACCAAACAAACCATTGAGCGGACCGGCAACAACCGGTGCCACTACCGTGGAGATGGTCCAGACAGTTGATGAGACCAATGCTGAGGGGAGCGGGACCTAATCTGAGGGTCCCCGTGATGATAGAGTAAGATTTGTCACCTAAATCACCCAGGTATGTCCTTGGTCCCATTGATTTATTGCTAAATGCATTGAGGACAATGCATAGGTTTTAGTTAGGGTGAGGGTGTACCGCAGTCTCCACAGGTTATGGTTGCCGTGTTTCATAACCCATAGGGCACAAACTAAAAAGTTTGTGAACCGACATATTTTACATGTTTGTGTTATTTCTGCATTGTGTTGTGTGATGCTCAAATAGGAAGAAAATTTACACTTAAGGAAGTAGACATATTTTGAATGATTGTGATGAGATTGTGGAAACTGCATTGAAAAATTAGTACCCCTCCTAAATTTTTGCTAATTGTGTGATGTGTATGTGTAGGGGACGATTGTGAATCTGATAATGGCATTAGAATTAGGGACAAAATAACTTATCAAAAATTGCATAATTGGATAACTAGTAACTAGCAATGTGACCTTGTACGATATGTGTGTAAGGCGTTACCTAGTTCCTAGTGTGTATGAAATCTTGAACTTGCCCGGTTGATCTTACCTACGGTCTAGGGTGGTCGATTAGGTGATGATCATAGGATATTTTTTGTTATTAGTCCACTTTATCCTAAATTTCCCAACAAAATGATATATGAGTCCTTTGATCGCAATGTTTGAGCCTTAATAGACGTATTTTTTTTGTATACACCGATACACCTTCTCATTTAAATTGCAATGAACTTATTTTGGACCTGATCCTCCTTGAACACTATGCCCTTTAACTCAGGAAAATCGCCTAAGTTGGGGGTGTCTATCATAGGGATACGTAGTGTAGAGAGGGTATGGAGAAGGGTGTGAAAAGAATAAGAAAAAAAATTGTGATAATGATCAAAAGAAAAAGAATAAGAAACCACACCCAACCTGAAAAAATAAAAAAGAGGAGAAATAATGGCGGAGTGAAAGGAAAAAGATGGAAAATAAGTGTACCCCAAAGTAACCGTAGTGTCAAGGAGGCTTAGTAACTGAAAATTTCCAAAAAGATATCATATCAGCCCCAAACCTTCATTACAAGCTTAACATAGTCCTCTGGTGATCCTATCCTGACTGTCTGAAAACTCAGGAAAAGAATATATGGGTAAGATTATGGCATTCTGTGTAAATCGACTAGAACTTCTTTATGAGTGAGAGCGTCTCTTGAATGTCCCTGAATAAATTTGTTGATCTATCTGAGTGGACAGGACCTCTTTGATGGTGAGAGTACAAAGGTTGTGTTGTTAGATTGCTGATTGTTTGGTTAATGTAATTTGTATTCATGCCTAGTTGTTTGTAACTAATGTAATACCATCATCAGATTTTTTTCTATCACATCCTGTACCAAATCAATATACACAGTTGAGTTCTTGAAAAGGTTAAAAATAGGAGGGGGAGTAATGGGTTGTGAACTAAAAGTTGAAAATTTACTACCAAAGGTAGCTAAAGATTTTCCTGTTTAAGCATCATGTTTTTGTGTTTGATTTTTGTTTATCATGAGGACACGCAAACATTCAAAGTAGAGGGCATTGATGCGTCATGGAAACATGGCACATTAGATGCTTAAAACAAAGAATTTATGCTTGGACTTAGGTTATTCTGAGGGATATGATGTGTTTGTTGCTTGAGTGTGCAGGGAATTTAGGAAGGAAGTGGCTTGGAATGAAAAATAGAAGAAAAAACTCTAAATATGTTGAAGTTTGATCAGCTTACGAGTATGCCTACAAGTCATCAAGTTATCATACTACTTGTAGCCTTACTCGTGAATAAAACAATAGAAAAAGTCAAGCTAAAGAAACGAAGTGAAGAATGATCACGAATCGTAAGGGGTCACTACGAGTCTCGAGGAGCAGTCATAAAGAGAGCAGAAGCCAAAGATGACATTCAGAGGTGAATTCATATAAGACTACGAGTCATAAGATCTGATTACAAATAGTTATGGAAGTCGTAAAGAGACCAGTGTTCAAAGCCCTAAAAGTCCAAGGCTCAAGTGATGACGAGTGAAGACCACGAGTCGTAAGGACTGACTAGAGACATGGTGATGAATCGTAAGGACAATAAAAGCTTGAAGCCTTGAATATCATTCATTGGAATTCCTGCAATTAGAATAGTACGACTCATAAGGAGGCCTTACGAGTAGATTAAACGAGTCATAACAAGTGCCGACTTAGTTTTCCTACTATGATTTTAATAGGATTTCCTTATTATTTTGAGAAACAATAATACCTTAGGGATATTTATATACACTTTTACATTACTTTTGATACTTTTAGGAAACTTTAATAATTGAGATTTTTGATTTTTGTTTAATAGGAGACTCTTGATTTTATCTCTCTCATTATTGTGCTACTAATTACATTTGTTCTTTGTTGATTATCAAGGATTGTTGCATGAGCATGAGCAGCTAATTTCCTTGACTAGGGTTGTAGGAACCCTAGAAAATTAGCTACATAAGAGAGGTAGGAGATTCATCTTGTAACGGCTCGAAAATAGGTCCCGAGACGTCACACGGTGCTTAAGACCACAAGTGATCCCAAACTAACCCTTGTACTGGCATACTGCTAAGAAATTGATTTACATATGTATAAAATTACTGAAGTTACTATGCGGAAATATAATCATGATAAAATCTAGAAAAAATAAAATACTGATAAAATTTTACATTCTGATGATACTGAAGAGCAGAACTGACATTACATGATTGACTCTAACTGACATCTGTGAAGCCTCTACTATACTAACTATAGATAGCTGGGACACGACTCCAACTACCACTAATCAATACATATGAGTAAGAAATTAAAGAACATAAATAACATTTAACCAAAGTCTTCGAGGTATGACTCATCATCTACTGGCTAGAATCTGCAACTGTCTGATTGTGATATGTGGACTATAATTGAACTGGTACCTACATTATTAAATAATGTAGCACATATACGTATATGTGGATCAGTACTTTTGGAATGTACTGAGCATATGGGGGTGAATGCATAAGTAAAACAATATCTCAATGTTCGTATAAACTTGTAAAATAATTCATGCTAAGTATAAATGACTCACATTGACTGGAATAACTGAAAGATAAAAATCATGAATCATGAATGATAAAATATATTGTATAAATCTTGTGACTCATAACACTTAGTTCTAAAAGCTATACTTTTACACTTTCGCTAGTGGATTACGTAGAATTGAAGTTAAGTCTGTTTTCAAATCATGTAGTCTAAGTGAAAAATGACTCACCTTTGTATCTATAAACTAAAAGCTGAAATCTCATAGCTAATGACTTATGTAAAATAATATCTTCAAAAAATCGCGAGCCTTTACACTTAGTTTCTAAAAGTTGTTATGCTATTCTATTTTAGGACTTGGGATTTAAGGAGGTTATTCTAACCGAGATAAACTATATGAGCTATCATAGTGTCCAAGATCTAGTTTTCCTTAGGGGAAAACCTCACGTTGGGGAGCTGTGTCATACCCTTGCCAAGGAGTATAACCTGAGCTAAGTGATCACTATTTGTATTTGTATCCATATACAAATGGAATATAATCTGAATTCGTACCTACCTTGGCTCATAGTTCTAGGGAAGTAGGATGTGCTAAACCCACACTTCTCGCTCGGTGCTAAATACTACTCCCTTTAATATGTAGGAAATCTACTTTCAAAGCTAGCATAAAGGTTTGTAATGAAAAACCAATTACGCATCTGTCTGTTTTAAACTGTAATCAAAACTAATCTGTTTTCTATAAACTGTAATAAAAACTAAAATGTGAATTCCATATCTAAGTTGAGGATCAAAAGATCAAATCGTTCTTAAATTCTAAATATAAGCAAGTCATAGGGTACTAAAAAGAAAAATCTTCTCAAAATATCAATACTTAACTTACGGCCTAAAACCCACGCTTTGAAACTCATATCAAATCATCACAAAGTTCATGCTCAATAATCTTCTTGAAATACTTCAATAATTTCAGTCAATATAATGAAATCAAAATCACAATATAAATCTTATGGATCAAAACATGAGCATTCAAAATCTTGATGCACTAAAGCCTTTGAATCTCATAACAAGCATGTACTTTAACACTGAAATCACTTTACAAATCCATAAACTCGAAAAAAGATTGGGTATGAACCCTTATTGCAAAATACGTAAATTTAACTTTAAAACTAGTTTTGGACACAAGGATGAAAGAGTATCCTTGTTCATAACCCCACATACCTTATTTGATAAATTGAATGTGAAAGCTTGAACATTGAATCTCTAATGGTGTTCTTGAATCTTATTCATAAAGTTCTTAAGCCCAGAAGCTTGGATTATTAACTTTCTTGGAGAAAATTTGGTGTAGTTCTTGGTGTTCTTGAAGGGTTAGGATCTTCTTGGAGAGAAAGAGATGAATTATGATGTATCTAATGCTTTAGGGGCTGAAATTTAGTGTTATGAATGGATTTGGGTGAGGGGAAGTGACCAAATTGCTCCTAGAACCTCTGGAACTGAAATAGCGTGTGAAACAGTTCCGCAATGTGATTGTCATCGTGTGTCATTGCTAATCTTGTCGACGACCGACGCGTCGCGTCCCAATCGCTTCAGCTTACTACCTCACACAGAAAATGCCATAACTTTTTGCTCGGGTATCGGATTAAGGCGAAATTTGTATAGTTGGAAAGCTAATAAATTATATACAAGTTGGTGGATCTTGAGTTGGAAAATTCTACGTATATAAAAAGTTATACACGTTCAAAGTAGATCCTTGTAGAACCGAATACCAAACTTTGGGCAAATCAAAGGCTCTAAGTTCAACTTTGTTCTAAGTTATTCTTATGAACATTTTTCACCTCAAAAGCACATCAAACATGAGGATAAAGATCATGAAACTTATATTCACATGGGAATCATTTGGATTTTAGCTTATATACGTAGGAACGATGGTTTAAAGACTAGCCCAAAAATGCGGGGTATTACATTATCTCCCCCTAGGAACATTCATCCTCGAATGAGGCTGATTAGACTGAGGGTACCGAGGCAACTTTGATTATATCCTAAACATGTATGACTGAAAACATGATTGCATAACTAATCCTGAAACATGATACATGAACTGAAATAATTTCTTGACTACATGTAATAACATAAGAATGGTTATAAGGCTGAGATAAGAACGAGAGAGTTGACTTATAAGTAACCATTACCTTAGTCTGGATCTAGTTTTGTGAAGAAAAGATGAAAGGTTTAGGACATGAATGCTCAGGGTATTATAATACATCTCCCCCTTGGGATATTTTGTCCTCCGAATGATACTGACTTGGCTGAAATACTAGGGAAAGGCGGAGATAATGCACGGGACACTTACGGATTGAATCATGACTAAATATTTGGAATTTGAAACTGATGCATGATGCATGAACTGAGCTGAATTCACAAATTTTATGGATACGAACAAACTACTTGTTGAAATGGCTATATTCATGAGACTTTGGATAGTAAAACTAGATGAAAGGTTGGAAATAGATAGGAGCTTATCTGATTGATTTCTAAAAAGGATTGCAGGCTATATGAACTGGATCATACTGACTGCCCCTACTCAAATGGAGTATTTATTCAACATTCTTCTATGAAATTCTAATAATATTAGGAAGTGAAGAATCTTGGGCATGCTCTGAACAAGACATCTGACTAAGGAATCACAACATTGATACAACTCTATAGCTTGGAACATAGGCATGTAAATCGTAATCTAGGATAAAATTACTAGGCCTTAGGCAATGCAACCTCTTACTTTCAAGATTAGCAACACTTCTCAAATACTCCCTCAATTATACTATTCCCCTTAAATACCATATTTATTGATTCAACTTTTAATTCTCACATGGTCGTTCATAAATCCATCTACTAATGTCTAAACTGAACTAAGTCCTCTTACCATGATGAAGACTAACTCAAAATGACAAGGTACAACATGTAACACCATAACTAAACTAGACTACCGATGAGATAAGTAACGTGTTGCATTGCTCTACCGACACGATATGCGATGCGTCACATTGCTCCCTACCAACATGATATGCATCGTACTGCAACTATATCATATTGCCTTAATGTTTTTACCATCCAAATAGGTCTCAAACCTCACCCAAAAAAATCTAAAACTTACATGAGATGTGCTATTGACATCCCCAATCATGAATTCACTTAAAGATTCACATTCCAATGTTGGGAAGGTCGAAAACCAATACGCACTACATGCATCCACTTATACACCAACATGACATTCAAGCCTATTGTTATAATCACATATGAATGTCTAAACAAATGCCTATAATAGCATACTCATCATATTCTCTAAACCTCTATCACAACAACTCCCATGCACTACCCCAAGAACATACACACATAAATTTTAACTAACTACAACATGTATCAAAGACTTAGCCTCAATCTCACTTCATACTTATAGCCTTAGCTATAACAAGAATTTAATGATCTTTCATCAACAAGAAATATTTACTCATCACCACTATCATTACATAAGGAGGGATCACTAAAAGGTTAGAACATGAGACCTTGAAGCATGGAAGAATACTATACGTAACTTGACACTTTACTGAGGCATGAGAAATAGAGAATCAACATCATCAATTCATCAAAGAGATCTGAATTGAGGGCAATACTTGGCTATAAGATGAATCTCGCTGATCATTAGGAGTATAGCATGAGTTATGGGAACTGAGCATACTATAAAACATGAATACATGAGTCATAGCTGCATGACCTGAGTTTGGATTTCATAAATTCCTAGAACATGATTTGTACTGCTGAATGAATAGGAACTCCTCATACTAGAGACTAGGAGAGTACATGATTTTCTATAATATGCATGAACAGAACTATGATTATGGAGCTGATACATAATTTTGAGTAAATATCGTGATGATGAAAGTACTAATACCGAAATAAGAATGATCCAGGCATCTTCCTCCCACACTGATAACACTACTAGAATCTGAGAATCTGACTTGGCTACTTATCCTATTATCTCCCCCTTAGCTTTAAGCCATCATTCGGTGTTTGTGAAACCCCTTTACTAAACTCTAACAGAACTTAAACAACTTTAATTTAGAGCCTGGGGTATAAAAATACACGTAAATAATAGAACTTAACCCAAAAGACTACACCTGGAAGTGTTAAAACCACTGTCAATACTACCTCCTGAGATACAACTCTATCTTTCTATTGCCCTAATAATCATCATATAATACTTGAACACTTACTAACTTAGAATCTTCGTGAGTATCCCCATATCCAGAGTGCACACCATCTAGTGCTTCAACTCTTATTTCTATTAGCTCAATCTTCAAAGACTCAAACTTAGATTCTAACACTTAACATGGATATCACCAAACCTTTAATGAACCATACTACTTCCATCATAGCCTGCCAATATCATTCCTCTAAACTTTTATTTCTAAATCATGAGAATCAAGATCATATCAAAAGGCTCAACATCATCAATCATAACTCCTTAACTTAGCTATTAAGAACACTATGTACTATATAACTAGCCTTCTTACACTTAGCAACTCAAGGGTACTGCTAACCAGATACGACACTTAATAACCTTAGAAAATAATACAACCCCATATCACCTTAGGCGTACCTCTACATTATACCTACAACATCATACTTAATCTTAAATAAATAAACTTAAATTCTTGCATTCAATGTCTCAAGCCTATTGGTTCACCTTCATATAACTAGCATCACTAACAAAGAAGCCATTACATCTACCTTGATAATCATCCACTATTCAAACGTAGTGTCTCGGGTTAAGCATGATTAACAACCCAACCTCACATACAATTCTCACTTGGAAGCTATAAAACAAGACATCAAGAAACACTATTCCACTAAAACCCCATAATAACAATAATTGATCACGAGCGTATGGTCCATCCTATTATAATCCATTAGCATATCCTCTCTCTACGCATCACTACTATTCACCCATCTATACACCTAAATTTCTTTCATAGTTCTATAATTTTCAACTAAACTCCTTTTTGTAACCTCAAGGAAAGCCTAAATTAATAATACTAAACCACCAAATACTTCATTAATAATCTATACTTTTCTAACACAATAATTACCATCAATAACTCCTTTCATACTTCAAGCAAACAATAATTCACCTTAACTAATAACTTCTTCTCTACCTTCCACTAAACTAACACACCAGGACATATCACTATAACGTAAAATCTATAGCATGCATAAGTTTATCTCATACTTTCTATCAATCGTCATTCCCACTTTTCTTGTCACTACAATTATATACCCATACTTCTAACTATAATAAGGTTCTACTACTTATGATTCATAACACTCTAGGTTACAATATCCCTCAAATGCAAACTTTATTAAACAATCTAGGTTCATAATATCTCCTCTTATGAGAACTATATGTATTGAAGGAATAATAAGAAATCTGAATGCATATCTTATTCTATCGTAACTGAACAACTCATATGGATGAGGACACAAATTTCAATTCAAGGAAATTATAACACACTAGTGAGCTCCTCTCATGCCCCTTGGATGACTTCTGAAGTTACTGATAGTAAATTTGAGAGCATCGTCTAAGGAAGAATTGGAACTTGCTAATTATGTGATCTCAACAATATAACTTAGATGGAGAATTATAGAGTGACACATAAATCGATAGAAGTTTCTAAGAGAAGAACTTTACAGCACGATTTAGAGTATAAAAGAAAGGAAACTTTCTTAAATGCCCTATAGCCTCTCAAAGAAAAGTACAGATGTTTTTGTACTATTCTTCAAGACTCTACTAGATATGGCTTCACAGATACCCTAGGACATTTGAACTATGTGCTATGATACCAAGTTTGTAATGCCTCAAAAATATAACACCTCGATTTTCTGAACCGAAATACTACACGGTGCTTATGACCCCGAAGGACCACAAGCTAACCCATGACTGATATCTATACTTGTATACCATTTAATATATATAAAATACAAAAACATGAACATAAAAGGCCGTAACATTCAAACTGAATAAATGTCTAATAACAAAATGTCTGAAAAAGGTATAACAATACCAAAACAAGTTATAAATACTGAAAAATAATGAGATCTGAATATCTAATCTGACATCTAGTCTGAAAGCCTCTAACTGAATTAAATAAGAATTTGAAGGAACATGTCTCCAACTAACTCCATCTAGTAACTTAATAGTAAATGTAGAAATAATCATATCATCCTCGAATAAGAAGGGCTCACTGCAAACTCTGAACACTAGAATGCTATTGCTGATCTGGAGCTCGTGCCTTTGAACCTATGGTGTAACATAAAAGAAAGCACCATAGCGCAAATGCATCAGTACATCTGAATGTACTTAGAAAAGAGTGAGGGAGGCTAAATGCAAAGGGTTATATGCATGAACAATGCTAAATAATATGAATATAAGAATACATACATGCATAAATAGTTATAATTAAACTCGTGATGATGCTGACTACTGAGTCTGAATGCTGACGACATGACTTTACTATTACTGAGGTACTGAGTAGATTATTGACTATTTTTGATAGTTCAAATTATGAAGAACTGGTTTGAATGACTGTGTCTAATAGTCCTAAAATTGAATACTGGTAACGTGAGCTATGACAACTGATATAGCTGATATAACTATAATGATTGAGCTAATCAATATAACCGATACTGAACGACTGTATCTAACAGTCTAAGTTCTGATGGAACTATCTGAGTTCCATTCTACTTGGAGTAACTAAATTTGAGATCAGTCCTATCTAGCAGGTGATCATGAGTATACTAATAATAAGGATAATTTGACTTAGTCTGAGATCAGTCCTATCTAGTGGGTGATCTTTAAATCTAATGATTCTGATACTGATTAATCATAGTTGATATTAATCCTAGCTAATGGGTGATCTTGAAGTCTATTTATAATGATAAAAATTGACTGTATCTAACAGTACTGAATCTGTACTACTAAGCTAAGTTGACTGTGTCTAAAAGCTCTGATTCTGTAACTGAAACTGTAGGATATGTTCATCTAACCGACATGCCCCAAGCTAAGTTGACTGGGGTCCAATCTCTATCCTGACTGGAAGGGTGTCAGTACCGCACCACCAGTAAAGACATCTGCTGTGGAGTCAGTCCTAATCTAGCGAGTGACTCCTGGGATCAGTCCTATACATATAAATGTGCTAATGGGTGACCCCTGAGTATGTTAGTCCTATCTAACGGGTGACATCTCATCCTACACTGACAATGTAGTTCTAGAACTTAGGGATCGCTTCTAGGGATCTCAGTACTATTCTAACGGGTAAGCCCCCATCCCTAGGTTCACTCTGTGCTAAATCCTACTCCCATCTGAAAGACACTAAACTTAATAAATGGGATAAACTAAATAAATTAACTAAACTGATTTACTAAACTAATACTGATTAACTAAATTAATACTAGTGGTATTATTTAGTGGAGCTAAAATTGAGTTTACTGGATTCTGATGACGGATGAAATATAATGAGTTCTGAGGACTAATTAAGAGTAATGAAGTTACTGAGATTTACTGTGATTACTGAGGTTACTAAGCACTAAGATTACTGAGAATACTGAACTACTGAGATTACTGAGTTTTCCTGAGTCACATGACAGACTGATTTCTTTAGATCATGGGTTGACTGAGAGTATCGTGAAAACATGACATGGATCAAGGCATACAACTATATTTTTTAGGTATGAATACCCCTAGGACTCGATAGAGGGAAACTGACACACACGATATGACTTGTTCACAAAATTGGAGTCCACAATTCATAATATCATAAGTAAGGGATTTCATACTAATCATGGTTCTCAGCACCTTATACATGGAAAGGGGAATTCATACAACATGTAATTACTTGCATAGCTTTAATATCATGCTCGTTACATACCACAGCCATGACACATAACAATAACGTGGAATTCATGTGAAATCATAAAGCATAGAGCATGGAATTCATATCAAATTAGAACGGTTAACATTAGCTTGTCATTCAAATACTATTGAGTCATGGAGACTTGGTTTATCACATACTAAGCATTTTATCAAACACTTTGCATGCACTATTTAAGGCATAGGTGTATTCACAAACTTACACCACTTTAATCATCCCAAATTCATGGGTTCCAACTATATGATCACAATCTTCCTGGAAGTTCATCAAATTCTCACTCTATAACACAAACTAGAAACAACAACATGAATACAACCATATCACCACAAAACATTCATGATTTTATTATTAAAGATTGATTCTTGAACTCCATGAACAAAAGGGATCCGTGGATGAACACTACGCATACCTTAATGGCGATGAAATTGTTGAAAGATTGGACCTTCAAGCTTGATTATGCAACCCTAGTAGTTTTTCTCCTTCTTATGCTCTTGGATAATGAACTTAAGATGTTAATAGGGTTGTAATGTGATTAGAAGCTATAAATTTTGTGAGGTTAAGTATTGGGACGTGAAAGGAGTGTTAAAAGACTTAATTATCCTCAAAATAACTCAAAAATTAAGTATTTTTTGTGGCTGAAATCATAATTGTGCATCGCACACCTCATCGCACATGTTAAGGTGTGCGCTGCACATCCTATCGCATAAGCTAAGGCGTGAGTCACACATGCTATCGCACACCTGAGGGTGTGCGCCGCACAACCTGGCGCACACTTGTTCTAGTAGCTATGTGCGATTATTTATGCATCGCACTCCTATTTTGCAGGGTCATCACTTCTTGCTCGGGTGTCGAATTTTTATAAAATTGGAATCATTGGAAAGCTAATTCGATTTTGTACAATTTGGTGGGTCTAAATCTGCCAAAATGTCACATATAAATCAAGTTATCCTTATTCTAAGGTCACTCTTATAGAATCACACACTAAAAATTGATGGATCCAAAAGTTATTAGCTTGCCTTACTCTGAGTGACTCACATGAGCATTCTCAACACATCATAAGCTATATTATCGCATGGATACTCATTGTAAATCATTTAGTCAAATATGAATCACAGGGTATAAGGTTTCATACGTAGGAGAACTAATTTTTTTCCTAGCTTAGAAACATATGGGGTATTACAGAAAATAGGTCTCGAGATGTCACAGGGTGCTTAGGACCACAAGTAATTCCAAGCTAACCCTTGTACTGGCATACTACTATGTAACTGATTTACATATGTATAAAATGACTGAAGTTACTGTGCAGAAATATAATCATGATGAAATATAGAAAAAAATACAATACTAATACAATGTTACATTTTAATGAAACTAAAGAGCAAAATTGAACTTACATGACTAACTCTGACTGACATCTATGAAGCCCCTACTATACTAACTATAGATAGCTGGGACGCGACTCCAACTACCACTAATCAATACATATGATTAAGAAATTAAAGTACATAAATAACATCTAACTGAAGTCCCCAAAGTAGGAAGACATATCACATCTGTTGGCTGGAATCTGCAACTACCTAATCGTGATATATGGACTACAACAGAGATGGTACCTATGTTATTAAATAATGTAACACATAGACGTATATGTGGATCAATACTTTTGGAATGTATTAAGCATATGGGGGTGAATGCATAAGTAAATAATATCTCAATGTTCATATAAATTTGTAAAATAATGCATGCTAAGTATAAATGACTCACATTAGTTGGAATAACTGAAAGCCAAAAATCATGAATTATGAATGATAAAACATAATGTATAAATCTTATGAGTCATAAAACTTAGATCTAAAAGTTGTACTTTTACTCTTTTAATTAGTAGACTAAGTAGAATTGAAGTTAAGTCTGTTTTCAAATCATGCAGGCTAAGTGAAAAAAGACTCATCTTTGTATCTGTAAACTAAAAGTTGAAATGTCATAGCTAATGACTTATGTAAAACAATATTTGAATAAAATCATAAGCCTTTACACTTAATTTCTAAAATTATTCTATTATTCTATATTAGGACTTAGGCTTTAGGGAGGTTCTTCTAACCGACATACACTATGTGAGCTATCATAGTGTCCAACGTCTAGTTCCCCTTAGGGGAAAACCTCACGTTGGGGAGGGTGTCATACTCTTTCCAAGGATTATAACCTGAGCTAAGTGATCACAATCTGTATCTATATCCATATATAAATGGAATATAATTTGAATCAGTACCTACATTGGCTTGTAGTTCTGGAGAAGTAGGATGCGCTAAATCTACACTTCTCTCTAGGTGCTAAATACTACTCCCTTATATCTGTATTCTCAATTTGTAGGAAATACACTTTAAAATCTAGCATAAAGTTTTGTAATGAAAAAATAATTATGCATCTATCTGTATTAAATTGTAATCAAAACTAATCTATTTTCTATAAACTGTAATAAAAATTAAAATGTGAATTCCATATCTAAGATGAGGATCTTTACTTATGCATTCACCCCCACATACTCAGTACATTATAGAGGTACTAACCCATGTATATGTCTATATGTTAGATTGTCTTATAATGTAGGTTCTAGTTCTCATTTCCAGCAGCACGATTGATTATGGGCATCACCACCTACACCCTGACTTTTGGTGAGTCCTCATTATCTGAGGACCTAGTTTATCAGACTTTTGATGCTTGTCAGAAGTAGATGCTTGTCAGACTATTTATGTTTTAAGTTAAAAAGGTTCTTTTTTAAAGACTTCCAAGTTACAGACTTTCAGTTAAGTGAAAAGTTTAGTCATCTTCAAATTTTATATTGTAGTTTACTTTTCTCATAAATTCCAAGTTAAGCAGGCTTAAAGGTTAGCTTAGGACTACTCATAGTCTTGAGCACCGTGTGATGCCAAGGGGGTACATCTGGGGCGTTACAAACTTGGTATCAAAGCTTCTATTTTTAAAGAGTCCTAGGGAGTTATACAAGCCACATTACAGAAAATATTGATCATGGATATAAAGCACTGCACATTTATAAGCAAGAGGCTTTGGGATGAGTTAGGAATCATTATTTAGTTTATGATTTATCATGCTTACTATTGTATCTATCTTCTTTAACATATGCTTTTACGTGACAGAATATATCTCCTCACCGAGCCAATGCACATAGAAATAGCGACCAAACACCCCTACATACCGACCATCTGAATGAGAATGTGTCTCACGCTGAATTTTAGGATGTCTTTAAAGTATTGGCCTAAGTTATGAATACCAATGTGTAGGGTAACCAACAGGCAAAAATACCAATTCAGAAAAATGGTAATTTAGTTGCCACAAGAATTTGTGATTTCATGATGATGAATCCACTTGAGTTACATGGGTCAAAGGTGGATAAGGTTCCTCAACTTTTTATTGATGAGGTAAGAAAGATTACTCAAATTATTCATATTACTAAGGAGGAGAGTGTGGGATTGTTATCCTATAGGCTAAAGGATATTGCTTATGATTGGGTGGTTATGTGGAAGAAAGGTAGAGGTAAGAATGTAACTCCTGTGAGTTGGAAAATATTTTAGAATATATTTCTGGTAAGATACTTTCCACGTGAGATGGGGGAGGCTAAGGTAGAGTAGTTCATGAACCAGAGGGAGGGCTCTATGATAGTGAAAGAGCATTGCCTTAAGTTCACTCAGTTGTCTAAGTATGCTCCCAAGTTGATATCTGACTCTAGAGCTCATATGAGTAAGTTTGTTATTGGGGTGTCTGATATTAGTAGTCAAAGAGTATAGGAATGCCATACTTATTAGGGATATGGATATTTCTAGGTTGATGACTCATTCTCAATAGATTGAGGTAGAAAAGTTAAAAGAAAGAGAGAAAAAAAAACAAAAAGGCTAGAGCTGGATAGTTTGAGTATGGTCAACCAAGGTCTAGAGGGGGAAATCATTAACAATTTTAGGGTCATTCATCAATATCATCACTATCTTCAGTCACTGCCCCTGAACTCGGGACCAAGCCTATCAGTGGGGTAGGACTTCTAATTCTATATTTTAGAATAATGTGGGTAGAAGGACTAGTTATCCGTTATGTACAAAGTGTGGCAGGACCATCTTAGTAAGCATTTGATAGGCAAAAGGGGTTGTTATGGGTGTGGTAATTTGGGCCATAGAATCAAAGAGTGTCGGTATGCTAAGTAGGGAAGTAGGGATGTTTGTCCTCAGAATCAGGTTTCTAATACACTAGCTCAGCCAGGTTGCCCAGTTGCTCTATAGGGTGCATCATTCAGTATTGGTGGCAGTCAATGCCAAAATCAATTTTATGCTTTACTATCCTGACAGGAGCAGGAGAGTTTACCAAATGTTTTCACTGGTATGCTTCGTGTCTTTCATCTTGATGTATATCTATTGTTAGACCAGGGATTAAATCTCTCTTATGTGACTTCATTAATTGCAATAAATTTTGGGATAGGCCCTAAAAATATCTCTAAATCTTTCTCATTTTCTACTCCAGTGGGTGAGTCAGTTGTTGCCAGACGAGCCTATAAAAATTTTCCTATTACTATCCTCCATAAGATCATACTAACAGACCTAATAGAGTTAGAGATAATAGATTTAGTTGTAATTTTGGGCATGGACTGGATCCATTCATGTTATGCATCAATAGATTATCGCACCCATGAGGTTAGTTTTTGTTTTTTGATAAGGCAAGTTTTGAATAAGACGATAGTTCTGTGTCTCCCAAAGGTCATTTCATATATTATCTTAAGGTCAGAAAGTTGATGTAAAAAGGGTGCATCTATTATTTAGTTTGAGTCAAAGATACTAAGTCCAAAGTTCTGACAATTCAATCAATCTATGTAGTCAACGAGTTTCCTAAGTTTTTCCCTGAAGATTTGCCAGGGGTACCTCCAGATAGAGAAATAAAATTTGATATTGACTTTCTTCCTAAAACTCAGCCCATCTCTATCCTACCTTATCATATGGCTCTAACTGTTCTTAAAAGGTTAAAAGAGCAGCTTAACGACCCTCTAGATAAAGGTTTCATAAGACCCAATGTGTCTCTATGGGGTGCTTCAGTCCTTTTCATGTGAAAGAAAGATGGTTCTCTTCGAATGTGCACCAACTACTGGTAGTTCAACAAAGTCACAATTAAGAACAAATATCCTGTCTATAGGATTGATGACTTATTTGGCTAGCTTAAAGGTGCAAGTAATTTCTCTAAGATAAACCTCAGATTCGGCTATCATCAGCTTAAAGTCAGAGAATATGACATTCCAAAGACAACCTTCAGAACTTGGTATGGTCACTTTGAATTTTTAGTTATGTGTTTTGGACTAACAAATTCCCCTGCAGCTTTCATGAACTTGATGAACAGGGTGTTTAATCCATACTTGGATATGTTTGTCATAATCTTCATTGATGACATCCTTGTCTATTTCTGTAGTGAGAATGATCATGTAGACCATCTAAGGGTTGTGTTGCATACCCTTGGGGATCATCATCTATTCGCTAAGTTCAGTAAGTGAAAATTTTGGTTGAGATCAGTATCTTTTTTTGGTTACATTATTTATGGTAATGGCATTCCAGTTGATCCTTAAAAGACCAAAGCAGTTTTGGGTTTGGCTTGCTATTACCGATGGTTTGTTGAATGATTTTCTTTGATTGATTCCCCCATGTCTGGGCTAACCCAGAAGAAGGTCAAATTTCAGTGGTCCGATTACTGCGAGAAGAGTTTTTTGGTCTGCTTCAGTATTGACTTTGCCAGATGGACCAGATGTGTTCATAGTATATTGTTATACTTCTAAAGTTTGTCTTTTGACTCAGATAAATAAGGTCATAGCCTGTGCCTTTAGACAGCTTAAACCCCATGAAAATATTTATCTTACCCATGATCTTGAGTTTGCAGCTATTGTCTTTTCCTTGAAAAATTGGAGGAATTATCTTTGTAGAGTTCATGTTGATGTGTTCATGAATCACAAGAGTTTACAGTATGTATTCGCGCAGAAATACCTAAATCTCCGTTAGAGAAGATGGATTAAGTTGTTGAAAGACTACGATATGAGTGTGTTGTATCATCCGAGAAAAGTCAATATAGTGATAGATGCCCTTAGCAGATTGTCTATTGGTAGTTTTGTCCATATTTAGGATGATAATAAAAAGTTAGTTTGTGAGGTTCATCAGCTTGCTAGCTTAGGAGTTTGGCTAGTTGATCTGCCCAAAGGTAGTATGTGCGTTCAAAAAGGTGTGAAAACTTCATTAATTGCCAAAGTAAAAGAAAAATAGGACAGGGATCTTAGTTTGGTTTAATTGAAGGAGGTGGTTATAGATTACAAGATGGAAGTTTTCTCGAGGGAGGGGGGAGATGGTGTGCTTTGTTGTCAAGGCAGGCTATATTTTCCTTATATTGATGGTTTAAGACAACAAATATTAGAAGAAGCGCATGGTGTGTGGTACTCTATCCACCCAAGAGCTACTAAGATGTACCATGGTTTTTGGGAAATCTATTGGTGGAGTGGTATGAAGAAAGACATTGCAGACTTTGTGGCTAAGTATGCAAATTGTAAGCAAGTTAAGGTTAAGCACTAAAGGCCTAGTGGTATGCTTTAGGAGTTTAGCATCCCCACTTGGAAGTGGGAGGTGGTGAATTTTTGTGATAAGGTTGACTCGTACGCATCGTCAGTATGATTTAATTTGGGTCATTATTGATAGAATGACTAAATCAGCCCATTTCTTGCTAGTTCATAGTTCGTACTCAGCTAAAGATTATGCCAGGCTTTATCTTAGGGAGTTGTTGAAATTTCATGGGGTTCTATTTTCCATTATTTTTTATAGGGGTACTCAGTTTACCTCTTACTTTTGGAAGGCTTTTTGGAAGGGTCTTGGTACCCAAGTTCATCTCAGTATATTTTTCATCCTTAAATAGATGGTCGGGTAGAGAGGACCATTAAGACTTTAGAGAACATGTTGAGGGAGTTTTTTATTAACTTTAAAGGTATTTGGTATAACCACTTACCTTTGATTAAGTTCACTTACAATAATAGTTATTACACTATTATTCAGATGGTTCCATTTGAGGCTATCTATGGAAGGATATATAGATCACTTATTAGTTGGTTTGAAGTAGGTGACGCTACCTTGATAGGGCTAGATGTGGTGTTTGAGGATATGGAGAAATTTCATTTAATTCGAGAGAGGCTGAAGACAGGCCAAAGTCGTTAGAAATCTTATACAGATATGAGGAGAAGGGATCTTGAGTTTAAGGTTAGTGACTTAGTTTATTTGAAAATTGTGCTAATAAGGGAGTGAGGATATTCGGCAAGAAGGGGAATATTAGTCCCCGCAATGTTGGCCCCTACTTAATTTTGAGCCATTTTGGGAAGGTAGCTTATGAGTTAGAGTTGCCTGCAGATTTGGCATTAGGACACCTAGTGTTCCATGTTTCTTTGTTAAAGAAATGCATTGATGATTCAGTTTCTATTGTTTCTTTAGAGAGTGTGGATGTAAAGGATAGCTTTTCCGATGAAGAAGTCCCAGTTGAGATCCTTTATCATCAGATTCATAGGCTAAGGAATAAAGAAGTTTCTTTGGTTAAGGTTATATGGAGAAATCAGTCTGTTGAGGGGCCTACTTGGGAAGTAGAAATGAATATGCGAGCCCTGTATCCTCATCTTTTCTACACAAATTTGAATCATCTTGAGGTAGTGATTTTCTTTAGGTTAACTCTTTTTGTTCTCTATTTCATCTATACAACTATTCTCACGTCACAACATACACTCTTGAAATTAGTTCATCCGATGTAGCATATATCATGTTTCAGACCCAATTATTTGATCATGTTTAAGTTTATCAGTATTCAGTATAGACTCTCAGTCTCTATATTATCCTAACTTTACCAGTCGCATTCGAGGACGAATATCCCTTCAGCCTTTAGTTACATGCCTAAAGGGGTCCAAGGCCTGAAATTTTTACAAATTTTTACTAAGTGTTGAGGACTTAGACATTTCAAGACCCAAGACTTTACAGATTTTATTTTGACCTTCCCGACCTCGAGAGATTGGCTTTTGAGTTGAAACATGTTTTGTGTGGTTAAAGGTATGCCTCAAGAGAGTTTTGAGATAATCAAATGGGATTTGCGGCATGTTTAGATACCAGGTGCAGAGAGACCTCATGATAGGCCCGTGGTACTATGTTCATTCCCCCTGTGATGGACTTGGCGGCATGGAGGTGGCTCCCCCAGAGTAAGTTCTGTGGTATGCTGGCCACTCCCTCAAAATGGGGTCAATGGCACGCTAGTGTTGTATATCCAGCTTCTTGGTTAATGTGATCAAGGGGAAATTAGGTATTTTCCCTCAACCCAACTCGTCCATAACGTGATTGGGGACATTTATTGGGGCATTATTTTCCTCTTTCTCTCAAAATTACTCGCTAGAAACCCTCCTTCTTCTAAAGAAAAAAATCCAAGCTCCTTTTCCCAAGAATCCAAGAGTTCAAGATTCCAAGTTCAAGCAATCTTCAAGAATCTAGCTATTGAGGTATGTGGGGTTTATGAACAAGGATATTCTTCCATCCTTGTGCGCAAAACTTGTTTAAAAGCTCGAGTTATATGATTTGCATTTAGGGTTCATACCCATGTTATCTTGTTTTGAGTTTATGAATTTATTATGTGATAAAAGTATTAAAGTGCATACTTATTCTCATCTAATTATGTCTTGACTTAAAAATTTTCTTTTATGATTTGAATACCATGAGTTTGATTTGAAGCCTAGATTAAAGATTTCCAATAGAGTTTTAAGCATGATATTGTAGTACATGTTCTATGATAGAATGTACAGGATTTAAGGCTTAAGTTTAAAACACTAAGCATACAAATTTTTTTTGATCTTTTGATTCAATGATAGGGCTTGAAATCCACAATTATTTTCCATTCTTATGATTTAAAGAAAAGAAAATCATATTTGGTTTCAAGTATACTAACCCTTATGATATTTTAAGATGAATTTCCTAAAGTAAGAGCATACAAGTAACATGGGAGTAGTATTTTGCACTGAGAAGTAAATACGGATGAGCATATCCTTAATTCCTAGAAACTACGAGCCAACATGGGCTAAGATTTTTCAATATGGATGAAGTTAAGTAAGTGATCACTAAGATTAAGGTTGTATTCCAAAGGAAAGGATAGAAAAGCGCTACCCAATATGGATAAGATGTTGGACTCCATGGTAGCTCACATGGTTTATGTCGGTTAGAAGAACCTCCCAAAGAAAGAATAATAAGTGATGCTTTTAGAAACTAAGTGTCATGGATCACAAAGTTTACTCTTATGCTTCTTCATTTAAGATTATGATCTTGCAGTCTCCTATTTTATTCATATCCAAGGTGAGTCATTTACACTTAGCATGCATCATTGAAAGTTTATATGAATATTCAGTTATCGTTTTCACTTATGCATTCACCCCCACATACTCAGTACATTCCAGAGGTACTGGCCTACGTATATGTCTATGTATTACATTGTCTTATAACGTAGGTTCTGGTTCTCATTTCCAGCAACAAGATTGATTACGGGCATCACCTCCTACACCCCGAATTTTGGTGAGTCCTCATAGTCCGAGGACCCAGTTTATCAGACTTTTGATATTTATGAAGTGGTTTAGTTATTTTATTTCTGTTTATGTTCGGGTCAGCTGGGGTCTATCCAAGTGGCTCTCTAGTCAGAAGTAGAGGCTTGTCAGACTGTTTATGCTTTAAGTTAAAAGGGGTCTGTTTTAAGGATTTCCAAGTTACAAACTTTAAGTTAAGTTATAAGTTCAATCATCTTTAGATTTTATATGTCAGTTTACTTTTCTCATGAATTCCAAGTTAAGCAGTCTTAAAGGGTTAGCTTAGGGCTACTCATAGTCTTGAACACCATGTGGCACCCTAGGGGGTACTTCCGGGGTGTTACTATAATATAAAGGGATGGAAAAATCATAAATCCAGTCCAACTGTATCAACCCCAATACCAATGCAAATACTAAGGCTGACACCAATACTGATCCCTCTCAATCAAACCAATAGTAGTCACACAAGCCTCTAACCAAAGAAAAAACAATATCCGGTTGGGAGATACCCTCAACCATAGACAAAACCAATATCCATAAAATAACCAAATTACGTAAGGACATCCATGATATGAAATGGAGCCTTCTAGAATATGGAATATCACCACTTCAATCCCATAGCTAATCCTGAATTCGATCACTAAGAAGGAGGAGTAGAATGGTCAGTTCCTTCATCACGTGGGGATACAGCCCCTCGAAGATGGGTTGGTGGGTAAATGCTATCATGAACTCAGGATAAGGATAAAATAATGTCATCCAATAAAACCAAATTAACCAACCATACGCAAATAAACCATACATATATATATGTAACCATGCCGAGAAAGAGAGTCGGGTTTAGGACACCTTTAAAACCATTAACTTGGGTATATGTATCATAACCATCCTAGATAACGCACGGGCTATATGGGTCCAATGTAACCCCCAAAATAGGGCTCGATGTGTGTAGCCACATGAACCTGAGATACCATAAGAGTCAGGGATTTCGAAGTACCTTTTGCCCTCCATGATATATATGTATAGTATGATTAAAGGATTCCTATGTACCTCATAGTATCATATATGGTCGCTATAACCAACCCTCATGTCAGCAAACATGAGTTTCCAATGTCCGTCCATTGGACTTGCACCTTCACAGTAAGCAATCACACCCAGCCATTGTTGCCCAATTACAACCAGTACTATCCAACCAAGCCATTACTCTATTATTATTAACCAAGGCTATGAGTAGTGGTATCGTCATACCGACTATAGCTTGCAAGCAATGTCCTTAGCCAACCTTTTTAAAGGGATTCCCATGTACCTATAGATTACATTACCAAGTTAACTTGGGGGAATCCCATGTACCCCGGAAGTGTTCCATTATTAAGTTTGCTTGAGGGAATCCCATGTTCCCCACAAGATTTTCATTACCATGTTTACTTGGGGGATTCCCTTGTACCCCACAAGGAAGTTTAATTAACCATAACCATGACAACCAAACCTTACCATTTAACCATTACAAATAATTTATACCATTTAGGGTTCCATTACCAAGCCATACCATGCAATAGTTCCATTAAAAGTCCAATAACTTAGTAAAAGCATTATCATAGGCATTCAATCAAATATGTTGGAGGCATAGTATTTCCAAAACCAATTTCAATTACCAATTAACCATTCCCATGCAACCATTTTCCAAACGACTATTAAAGTATGTAATTACATAACTAAAATAAAGGAAAATCATAACCAAGCTTTTAATACCAAAATCCCAACATATATTTGAAAACACCAAATCTATACAAGAATTATGCCAAACATTGTATAAAATATGCCTTTTGTTGGAACAAACAATAAGGGAGGAGTACGTGCCTTATATTACAAAGATGATGGAGAGAAATCACGCCCAATAGAGATATAAGTCATGGGGATTTAAGTGGTTAAGTGGAAAAATATCCATATTACCCCCAACTTAACTGCTTAAAATTCTCATCAGATGGTACGACTACCCATACCAGTCGTACCCTTCAATACTAGTGGTACCCACCACTCATAACCTAGGCCTCCCTCATTAGACCCAATACTGTCCACCATATGACATATCCAACACAAGTCATACCTAACCATATGATTAGTACTCATAAACCGTATCCCTGGTAGATTCGAATCAAAGTAAATTTGAACACTATCTACCATACGAATCATTGGTACAACTCATACCTTATCTTACAGCTCATGCTGATCCACTCGTACTCAGATCCAAGTTACTAAGTCTTAGATTAAGTAAAGAAAAAACCCAAACCATATGACCTATCATAAACCATACGAATCGTACCCCTAAGTTTTACCCATTCCAAAAACCAATCCAACCCACCAACCATCACTAGTTAGCAAACTACCAAGAGCATACAAATTGTACTCCATTATATGACTGGTACCCATAAGTCGTATGATGTCAAAAATCTAGAAATCCAAGAAATTTTCATAGGGTCCCAAACCTAGGGTGTTTCAGTCTCCCCCACTAGGATCATTAATCCCCGAATGACGGACAAGGTAGGTCAAAGACAAGCACGATTCATTTGCATTATCAAACATCAATCAAAACTTTAACCAAATTAGAAAACAGAGATGTGATCAAGAACACATACCTTCTATACGAATATCTGGAGTCGAAAATAAATAAAGATATTTAGACTTCATGTCTGCTCTTGCTTCCCATGTAGACTCTTCCACTTTGTGGTTCTTCCATAGAACCTTAATTGAGGTGACATCCTTGGTCCGTAATCAATGAACCTGCCGATCCGATATCTCAATCGGGACCTCTTCATAAGACAAAGAATCTGAGATACCGAATCCTTCAAAAGGAACCACCGAATAAGGATCACCAAGACACTTTCTCATCATAGAGACATGAAATATCGGATGAATGGAGCTCAAATTAGAACGCAACTCCAATTCATATTCCATGTTACGAAACCTTCGTAAAATCGCATAAGGACCAATATACCGGGGACTGAGCTTCTTCTTTTTACCAAACCGCATTATTCCCCTCATGAGCGATACCTTTAGGAACACCTTATTTCCAACTACAAACTCTAAGTCTCTACACCTTACATCTACATAGGACTTTTGGCAACTTTAGGCAGCCTTAAGCCTATTAGGGGTGTGGAAAAATCAAACTGACCGATAAACCAAACCAATAAAAATGTTATTGGTTTATTGTTATTGAGTTATTGGGTTAACCGTTTGTTAATGGTTTTATCAAAAAAAATTATTGAGTTTTTGGTTTGGTTCGACTTTTTCTTATTAGGTTATTGGGTTATTGGGTAAACTGATAACCCAATAAGAATATATATATATATATATATATGTGTGTGTGTGTGTGTGTGTGTGTGTGTGTTACTTATTATATATTTCTCTTAATTTCTCTTTAATTTTTACCAATTAACAAACCTATTGTTTCAATTATACAAACTCTTAATTTCTCCTAACAATATTTAGTTCAAGCTTGAAGATTCTTGTAAATTAAAACACATTAATTAGGATTTTTGGTTGCAACTAAGATTCGATTTTTGTTTCATGTTACTTACTATTATTTCTATTTTATGAGTATTTTTTTATCTGTTAAACCCAAAACCAAACTATTAAGGACTAAAAACCGATAAAAAATATCTTATTGGTTTGATTATTGGTTTAGCATATAAAAAATCAAAACCGATAAATCGAACCGATAATGTATAAAACCAAACCGAACCGACCGATGCACACCCCGAAAGCCTATCCCGAATCACCTTTACCTTTTCCATAGCCTGATAAACCAAATCTGGACCGAACATATCCACCTCACCAAGATCAAACTACCCAATAGGATATCTACACCTCCTACTTTACAATGCCTCAAAAGGGGCCATCCCAATGCTTGAATGATAGCTATTGTTGTAAGACAACTCTATCAAAGGTAGATGCTCAACCCAATTTCCACCATAATCAATCATAAATGCATGAAGTATATCCTTCAGTGTCTTAATAGTCCTCTCTGCTTTCCCATCCACCTACCGATGAAAACCAGTACTCAGACTAACCTTAGTTCCCAACCCATTCTAAAAAGACTGCCAAAAGTGAGATGAAAAATACATACTATGACACTACAACCTCACATAGTCCTCAGCTAAAAAGGTAGTCCGTACTGGCAAAAAGTGAGTAGACTTTGTCATCCTATCCACGATGACCTAAATCAAATCAAATTGATTCTGACATCAAGGAAGACCAATAAAAAATCCATATTGATTACCTCTCATTTCTATTTTGGTAACTTAAGTTCCTGATGCAACCTTTCAGGCCTCTTCTGCTCAACTTTGACATGTTGGCGCACCATGCATTTGGCCACAAAATCAACCACATCCCTCTTTATACCATTCCACAAATGCATCTTCTTGAGATCATGATACATTTTTGTTGAATCGGGATGAATAACATAGCGCAATTCATGCACCTCATCCAAAACCATTTATCGTAAACCATCAATGTTAGGGACACATAACCTCCCTTGGTACCGTAAGGTACCATCACCACTGATCTTGAATACCATCACCTTTTGCCCACCTGCATCATCCTTGATTCTCATCAAGATAGGATCTAGAATTTGTTTTTCCTTAATCTCTGCACCAAGAGATGATCGAACCACTTCCTATACCATCACACCACCATCATTGCAGTCCAAGAGATGAATTCCAAGATTAGCCAAATGGTGAATATACTTCACCAATTCTTGTTTCACCTTATCCACATGAGCTAAAATTTCCATGGACAACATGCTAAGAGCATTAACAACCACATTAGCTTTACTTGAGAGGTAGTCAAGACTCATATCATAGTCCTTGGGAAGCGCCAACCATCTCCTTTGCCTGATATTTTGCTTCTTTTCTGTGAACACATACTATAGACTGTTATGATCAGAAATGATGTCCATGTGCACTCCATACAAATAATGTTGCTAGATTTTTAAAGTAAAAACCATCGCTAAAAGCACTAAATCATGAGTGGGATAATTTTTCTCATGCACCTTCAAATGGAAGCATAGACAATCATCTTACCATGCTTCATCAAAAAACAGCCAAGTTCCACTCGAGACACATCATAATAAACCACAAACCCCTTATTACCTTCAGGCAATGTCAAAGCCAAAGCCAAAGTTAACTTATCTTTCAGCTTCTCGAAACTCCACTCATAAGCATCCGAGAAAGAAAACTTTACCGTCTTCTGAGTCAACTTAGTCAATAGGGCAGTTATCATCAAGAAAATTTTCACAAACCACCTATTATACCCAGCCAAACCCAAGAAGCTCTGAACGTTGGTTGGAGTTGTGGGTTAGGATACTTTTTAACCACTGTAACATTTTGTAAATCCACCATGATCCCCTCACTCGAAATAATATAACTAATAAAAGTTACAGAGTTTAACTAAAACTCATACTTAGAGAATTTGGCATACAACTACTACTCTTTCAAGGTTTGAAACACCAAACAGAGGTGATTGGCATAATTCACCTTACTCATAGAATACACCAAGATGTCATCAATGAATATAATGATAAAAAGAACCAGAAGCTGCCTGAAAACCCTATTCATCAAATCCATAAATGTCTTTGGGGCATTAGTAAAACCAAATGACATAATAAATAACTCAAAGTGCCCATATCGAGTATGAAAAGCCGTCTTAGGGATATTCACCTCCCTAATCTTAAGCTGATGATACCCAGACCGATGATCTATCATAGAAAAGAATTTGGCACCTTGTAATTGATCAAAGAAGTCATCTATTCTTGGAAAAGGATACTTGTTCTTAACCGTTACCTTATTTAATTACCTATAGACAATGCACATCCGAAGGAAACCATCCTTCTTTCACACTAATAACACCATTGCACCGCACGGGGATACACTAAGATGAATAAAACCCATATCTAAAAGATCCTTAAGTTGCTCCTCGAGTTCTCTCAACTCAGCCAGAGCTATTCTATAAGGAGGAATATTGGACAAGTGTCTAAAACCAAATCAATACTAAACTCAATCTCCCTATCTGGAGGAACACTAGTAAGATTATCCAGAAAGACCTCAGGAAACTCATTCACCACCAGAACCGAATGTAAAGAAGGAACTTCCAAGTTAGAATCTTTAACATAGACTAGATGATAGAGACACCCTTTGGATATTAATCTTTGAGCTCTAAGATAAGAAATAAACCTCCTCTAGGAGCTAGGGCACCACCCTCCCACTCAATAATCGATTCACCAGGGAACTTAAAGAAAACCTTACAGGTCTGACAATCTAAGGATGCGTAATAAGAGTGTAATCAATCCATCCCCATAATAACATCAAAATCCAATATATCAAGTTCAAACAAATCTACAAAAGTCTGCCTACTACCAACATATACCACACACACCCTATAGACCCTCTTAGTAATCATAGAATCACCTACCCGGGTAGAAAAAAATCTGAAATAACCACTAGATCAAATAAAAAATATACAGCTACAAATGGGGTCGCATAAGAGAGTGAATCCAGATTAAGTAAATAATATGTCATGAGAAAAAGTTTTAACGTACCAGTAATGACATTAGGTGATTTGTCAGATTCTTATTAAGTAGGAAAAACATATAATCTATTCTGACCAGCACTGGTATCAGAAGTAGAAATAGATGTAGAAACAACACCTTTTTGTGCAGGAACAGAAAATAAAGCCACCGAAGCCTTACTCTCTCCTGAAGAACCCTTACCAATTGGACAATTTTTGAGCATATGGCCTGGCTAACCACATTTGAAACACCTGTCCCTCTCTTCATCATAGAAACCCCTATGCAACCTACCACAGAACCTACAAGAAAGGTAGGATGAGATTGACTAAACCCTACACGCCTAAGATTGGGCACCCTTCGCCCAAAAATTATTGCCACCCTACTGACACCTATAACCCAAATGTTTTGAGTTTAAAGCACTAGTTAGAAAGAAGGAACCAAAACTTCCCCATATCTTCTTTGGGAACTTACCACCATCCAGACCACCTTGTTGTTTCCCACCACCTTATTTAGAAGATCAAAACTTTTTACCTTGCCTTTCCATAAACTCAGCCCATTTACTCTTTTTCTCCTTCACTCGTTGCATATGAACTACAAACCTAGAAATATCCATATTCTTAATCAACAATGCAGTCTTTCTTTCAAAGATCAAATCCCAAGATAATCCAGAAGTGAACTTTTTTATCCTTGCTCTTATGTCAGATACTAATTCTTAAGCATAACTTGACAGCTGATGAAATTTCAAAGCATATTCCTTGACCGGTATTTTCCCTTATCTCAGATTGACAAATATCTCTGCATTCTCTTCCCTTAACTCCTGAGGAAAGAAGTAATACATAAAAGCATTAGAGAAAGTCTCCCACAAAGTTGACTTCTCAATATCACCTCTCGCCCTATCCCACTCCACATACTATTGGTAGGCCGCATCTTTAAGATGATAAGTAGTAAAATTCACTCCTTCCACATTCGTGGCCTACATTATCCTAAAGATTTTCTCTATTTTATCTAAGAAATCTTGAGGATTATTTTCCACCTTTACACCAATAAAAGTAGGAGGATTCATCTTCATAAAGTGGACAATCCTTGTGGCCTCAAAAGATGAAACACCATATGCATCTCGCTCAGCCTGAGCAGTAACCAACTAAGAAATAACATGAACCAATTGACGAAACTCCATATTAGTCACCTCACCCTGAGGAGGACTAGTAGCAACTGATGGAACTCCAAAAATATCAGGGGTTGGACCCCTAGACCAAGTATGGATCCCCTAAGTAGTACGTGTCCCTTCAACATTATCCTCAGTTGGGACAGAAGAGTTACCTTCCATTACAGATCATCGAGGCATGATCTAAGAAGTGAAAAAACTAGGATTAGTAAAGATTCCAGGATTTAGAATCCAAGCTTGAAAATAGAATAACAAGAAAGTGAAACATTGCTAAATGCCTTTAGCCTCTCCCTTATGGGTGTGGCACATTGCACATCTCTAAAAGAGACTCTACTAGACACGACTTCGTGGACTGACCATGAACCTAAATCATTGATACTAACTTGACACGACATGACCCAGGGCCATTACATAGTAGGAATTCCAAGTCCAACCAAGACCAAGGACCACCCCCAATACCCAACCAATAACCATACCAAAACTATAACAATAAGCAATTATGAATCCATAACATACCATAAAAGGATAGAACAATCATAAATCAAGTCCAATGGTATAAGCCTCAATACCAATAACAACACCATTACTAAGGCTGATACCAATACTGATCCCGCCCATTCCAACCCATAGTAGTCACACAGGCCTCTAACCAAAGAAAAAATAATATCTAAATGGGATATACCCCCAACCATAGCCAAAACCAATATCCATAAAATAACCAAAGTATGTAAAGACATCCATGATATAAAATAGTGCCTAATGTAATATGGAAACTCACCATTTCAATCCAATAGCTGATCCCAAATCTGGTCACTAGGCAGGAAGAGTAGAATGGTTAGTTCCTGCATCATGTGGGGATACAGTCACCCTAAGATGGGTTAGTGGGCTAAGACTAGAATGAACTTAGGATAAGGATAAAATAATGCCATCTAGTAAAACTAATTAAACCAACCATATGCATATAAACCATACATATATATATGTAACTATGCCGGGAAAGGGAAATGGGTTTACTATGCCTTTAAACCATTAACCTAGATATGTTTAGCTTAGCCATCCTACAACCAACCATAGGCTATATGGGTCCATTGTAACCCCCTGAATGGGCCTCGATGCATGTAGCCGCACAAACCAGAGATACAATAAGAGAAGGGGATTCCCATGTACCCTTCTCTCTCTATGATACATATTTACAATGTACTTAGAGGATTTTTATATACCTTAGAGTATCATCTATGATCGCTATGACAAACCCTCATGTCGACAAACATGAGTTTTCAATGTCTTTTTATTGGACTCACACCTTCATGGTTAGCTATCACACCTATCCATTATTGCCAATTTAAAATCATTACCATCCAACCAAACCATTATTCCATTATGATTAACCAAGGCTATAAGTAGTGGTATCGTCATACCGACTATAGCTTACAAGCAACGTCCTTAGCCAACCTTTTTATGTAAAGGGATTCCCATGTACCCATAGATTACATTATCAAGTTAACTTGGGGGAATCCCATGTACCCTACAAGTGTTCTATTATTAAGTTTGCTTGGGGAATCCCATGTACCCCAAAAAATGTTCATTACCACATTTACTTGGGGGATTCCTTGTACCCCACAAATAAGTTTAATTAACCATAACCATGACCGCCAAACCTTACTATTTAACCATTCCACACAATTTATACAATTTAGGGTTCCATTAGTAAACCATACGATGCAATAGTTCCATTAAAAGTCCAATAATATAGTAAAAACATTATCATAGAGTTTTATCAAACATATTGGAAGCTTAGTGTTTATAAAACCAATTTCAATTACCAATTAATCCTTGCCATACAACCAATTTTCCAAACCACTATTAAAGCATGTAATTACATAATTAAAACATGGGAAAACCATAACCAAGCATTTAATACCAAAATCCCAACATATATTTGAAAACCCCAAAATCATACAAGAATCATGCCATGAAAACATTGTATAAAACATGATTTTTGTTAGAACTAACAATGAGGAAGGAGTACATGTCTTAGATTATGAAGATGATGAAGAGAAATCACTCGTACAAGTCCCAAATTGATCCTCTAGATAATACCCTAGCTTTCATTTATCCAAGAGTCTTAAAAAGAATTAAAGAGTGTTTCTAAGTATTTAAGATTAGAATAATAGGGTAAATAATGTCCCAATAGAGATATGTCATAGGGCTTTAAGTGGTTAAGTGGGGAAATGTCCAAATTACCCCCAACTTAACTGCTGAAAATTTTCGCCAGGTGATACGATCACCTATACCCGTTGTACCCTCCAATACGAGTGGTACCCACCACTTAAAGCCTAGGCCTCCCCCTTTTGGACCCAACACCATCCATCATATGACTTACCCAACCCAAGTCGTACTCAACCATATAATCAGTACCCCTAAATTTTATCCCTGGCACATTAGAATCAAAGAAAGTTTGAATATTTTCTACCATATAAATCATTCATATGACTCATACCTTATCTTCTGGCTCATGGTGAGCCACTCATAATCAGATCCAAGTTAAGTTACTAAGTCTCAGATTAAGTAAAGCAAAAACCCAAATAATACAACCTATAAAAAACTATACGGCTCAAACCCCCCTAGTTATGCCCATTCGAGAATCCAATCCAACCCACCAACCATCAATGGTTAGCATATGACCAAGAGCATACCAACCGTACTTCATCATATGACTGGTACCCACAAGTCGTATAATATCCAAAATCCAGAAATCTAGGAAATTTTTTAAAGGCCCCCTAACCCAAGGTGTATCACTTGTTGATCAAACTTGAGCATAAGGCACTATAGGAATTGAAAAAGCTTAATTTGGAGTGGCATGATGTAACTACATTATGGTTGAGCAAGGTAAATGGGTTGGATGAATTTTGATTCCGTTCTTATGAGAGTTCTACCATATACAAAGAAAGGATGAAGTTATATTTTGATAAGAAAATTGAGAAAAAGGTGTTTGAGCCCGGTGATTTGGTCTTATTGTATAATTCAAAACTTCAATTATTCCCGATCAAGTTAAGTTAGGTGGTGTGGACCATTCATCGTGGTTTGGGTGTTCCCACATGGTATGTAGAGCTAAAGTATGATGGTGAAGCCTCATTCAAGGTGAATGGACAGCAGCTAAAGAACTATATAGGAAACCTTGATGAGGTAAAAGTATGTGTTAACATGGCCCTAGGTGAAGTCTGAGTAGACAAGGAAACTGGCTTATGCCGCGATAATAAATCAAGCATTGCTTGGGAGTCAACCCAAAGTATCTTATTATTTTTGTATCTTTGTCAGTTCTAGATACTTAGGGCATCCCAGGTATGACCTCATTCCCTTGATTTATATTATTTTCACTCACTAGGATAGTGCATAGTCTCTTAGTTGGGTTGGGTTATACCACACCACCGTGGGTTTTTGCTGACGTGATTCTTTTCTAGTCAATCACAGTATGATTATAGAACCATGATATCAAGGGAAATATTATGTCATATTATGTTTTGTTTTGTATTGCGTTGTGTTTTCTAGTGTAACTAGAGTATATAAGGAAGTTGATGTACTTTGTTTTGATTTTTGAGAAAAATGTTACCCCTCCAAAAAACTTATTTTTGAACTATATAATATACATATATGTGTGAACATTGTGAATCTTTTTATGCCATTAGAACAAGGGACATGATAATCATATCTAACAATTGCATGAATCGAATAGGTAGTAGTTTGTGATGCAAACCTTTGCCATGTGTCTATGGGATACTACTTTGTTCCCTTTATGTGTTGAATCCAGAACTTGCCCATTTAGTCTTGCCTAAGTTGTAAGATAGACGGTTCAGAAAGGATTATAGGTCGCTCTTGATATTAGTCCACTTTTAGCCTAAATAACCTTCCAAATGTGAATAGGTATTCGTTGATCCCTATTTTGAGCCTGTATAAACTATTTTTCTTTTTTTACCTTTCACCTTTCCATTTTAATTACAATGAACCTATTGTGGCCTTGGTTCTCCTTGGACATTGTGCACCATAATTTAGGAAAATCACCTAAGTTAAGAATGTTTATCGTAGGGGTACATAATATAAAGTAGGTATGAAGAAGGGAAAATAAGATAAAAAGGAAAGTAGGGTTAGGTGTGGTAAAAAAAAAACAAAAGAAAAGAAATTTGAAAAAAGGAAAAAGAATGAATAAAAGAAACCACACCTAATCTGAATGTGCAATAAAAGAATAAAAGAAGAGAAATAAGGGTGAAATAAAAGAGAGGTGGTTGATAAGTGGTCCCCAAAAGTAAGTGCAGTGCCATGGAGGCTTATTCACTAAATTACCACATGTACCATACCATCCCTTAAGCCTACATTACAAGCAAAGTAAAGTCCTATAGTGATCCTATCTCGACTATCTGAAAGTTAAGTTAAATAAATATGCGCAAGCCTATGGTATTCTTCATACATTGTTGTAACTTCCTTATGAGTGTGAGTGTCTCTTGATCATCCCTACAAAAATATGCATGATTTCATTGAGTGAGAGGGACTTCTTTTATGTGAGGGCTCTAGAGTTGTTTTGCTAGATGATTAGTTGTTCAGGTAACGTAACTTGTATATATGTATGATTTTTTGTTGCTGGTGTAATGGAATATCTTGATTCCCTTATGCCACATTATTATGCTTTATTGATACACACAGTTGGTTTTAAAGTGTTAAGATTAGAGGGGCTAATGTGTTTTAGCTTAAATATGATGATTGATTACCATAGATGTCATAGGATTCTCCAAGTTAAGCACCACTCTGTTGTTTTATTGTGTTGTGTTGCAAAGTACATGCAATCTTTCTAAGTTGAGGGTGTTGATGTGCTATGATTTTGTAGAACTTTCGATGCTTAAAACTATGAAAATATGCAATTACTTATGTTGTTTTGTTAGATATGATGTGTTTTATGTTTTGTTTTTCCAGAAACCAAGTTCTGGGAGCTAAACTAGAGAAAAAGTGAAAATTAAAGTTTTGAACCACCTACATGGGCACCTATGGCCCATAGGTGCTACCTATGTGGCATAGGTGCCAAAACAAGTGTCAGGGGATTGAGATACAGTGAATTATAAGTTGGAAAATTGGAGCATACTACATACGATAACCACCTATGGCCCATTTTTTTAGCATACTACCTACGATAACCACCTATGGCCCGTAGGTGACATCTACGGTCTATAGGTTCCAGTGCAAGGTCTAGAAGATTAAAGTTTCATAGATGCAATAGATGTTTGGGACTCTAGCACCTGCATGGAGCCACCTACGACCCGTAGGTGCCACTAACGGTTCATAAATGGCTCCGTAGGTGGCCACCGACTCTAGTTTTCCTCTTTTATTTTGGATAGGTTTCCTAGTGTTTCCATGTACTCTATGAATACCCTTTTGATGTTTTTAGTTATCTTACGCACTCTTATCATTCACAAATATATATTTTAGTTCCGTGATTTGATTTTGATCTTGGGATTGTGTTATTGGATTTTGGTTTATTATTCAATTTGAGACTTTGGTTTTTTGTCATAAATTATTGTGAGATTGATTTAATGCTTTTAGTTATGAATTACATTGATTGTTTCACAATGATGAATGGCTAAATACCTTAGCTAGGGTTGTGGGAACCCTGGCTGAATAACAAGATAGGGGAAGTGCAATGTTGTTCCCAACAAATATTCTTGCATGTATTGTGATCATCTTTAGTTTAATAGATTTCTTAGCATCTACAAACATTAAGAACACACTTATATGAATTAATTAGTTCAAAAGAGAGGTAAAGAGTAGGAAAAGAAGATCACAATAGTAATTTGGAGTTAATTATCAATATAGGCTAGTCATCCTTATTTACTTAAGCTAATTATCTTCATCTAATTAAATAGAGGCTCAAAAGGTAATAGTTAATCTGGGATATAGGATAAGGGTTAGTAAGGCGACACTCTGAGACTCAAAAGATAAAGAGTAAAATTTAGTAATGCATTCACAAGACGATTACCGATACATAACTTATCAGATTCTGCATGCAAGATATTGGGAGGGTTCAATGGAGCACGATAAACCTACTGAGTTAGAAAGATAGGGGAATACATTCATTGTGTTTGTTTCAGATTTTTTACAACCAAAAACATTCAATTTTTTTACTTCTTACTGTTCAAAGAAAAATCCCCCCATTTACTTTCTACATTACCCGGTGATTTCAGCAAGTTTGAGAGATATTCCATGTATTCCCAGTGGGTTAGAGCCCAACCTAGTTGGTTTACTATATTTTGAAAGTGATCGCTTTATACTTCTAAAGAGGTGTACTTTTGGGTGAATATCATCCACTAGTAGTTGGATCTTTTCCAAAAAGGTACAAAAGTGTAGTATAAGTACCAAAGTTATGGGTACTCAGTGGGTATCATCATCCAACAGAGCTAAATCATTATATAAGTATAATAAGAATGTGATCTAAATAAGCTAAGTCAAGGTAAGAGGGAAAGCCTGAAATAATGCTCCATACACTGTAAATAAATAATTGAAACAATAATTTATGAAAAAAAATCATAACTATTAGTACAAGACTGGGCCCATAAGCTAATAAGTGCAAAAAGTAAATAACCCAACGTAGGCCCTCAAAAGCCCAAAGGGTGTAATCAAAGAGAAGAAATAACCAAACTTATTTTAATTAACCATATCTCAAAATCATAATCGTGAAATTTTCCATACCGCAATCATCGAACACGATCTAATTCCATAACTGTCATAAATAACCTCTCAATGTTGAACTTGAATTGAAACTAATATCATCATTTTCAAATTTAAATCGAAACTAAATATCATAACCCAAGTATCAATATAGAATAAAACATCATATATCTAACTTCATCAATCTCTAGAATAGAAATTTAGGAGATGTGACACGCTTATATAGTCTACCAGGAGCTAACAATAGTCTTGGCCTAAGATAGGCTGAATGGGCCCACTTCTAATCCCCAAAATCCATTCTAAGATAAATTATACCTCGGACTAGACTAAGGTATCGAAATTCACTACTAAATATTAAATAAACAATATTTTAGTCCTAAGAAAGCAATCCTACTCAAAGAATTAGTAATTAAATCAATTATGCCTAAATTATGATTCCTTAATTAGTTAAGAGATCCAAATTATACTAAATATATTTCCAAGACCTAATTCTCAACCCACAATAGGACATTATCATAAATATACTACAAATTATCCCGATCAATGGGAAAGGTAAACCTAGCCTACTTGGACACTAAAGAAATCTTAGTGAAATTTGCCAAATTATTGATTTCTCCTTTTGAGAAGCTTTCGCACGATATCATGATATCAAAATGATAATCTAATCATTAATATAAGAACGATATCCATATTGTATTTTTATACTTCGGGTACAAAATCACGTAAATATCTCATATGAGTCTCGCTTGTGGAATTACACTTTCAAAACCATCAACACATCCCTCAATTCTCAACAAATATTTACCCTTAAGAATGGGTAAATTTCAAGCTCAAATTGTACTAAAATCAACTCAACCAGAATCTAGGGATTTAGGGAAATAATTGAGAAACTAACCATAAAATAAATAGAAACTTACCAAGAATTTGAGGAAGGAACGAGTAATCCGAGATCACACATACCCCAAAGTCACTTACTAAGTGTTCCCCAATCTCCACACACTTTAAGGCTCCAAGCTCTTAAAATTGTTGGAAAATAGGGAGAAAATTAGGCTAAGGGGGTATTTAATGACTCTCAAGTGCCTCTTAAGAGAACACTGGATCACTTAAGCAGTCATAACTTAAGAGGCCAAGTACCGCTTAAGCGGTACACACTTAAGAGGCCAAGTAACTCTTAAGTGGTACCCGTCCATGTTTGCACACATCACTTAAGCAGACAAGTTCCCACGTAAGCAGCCTTCGATTAAGCGAAAAGGGCTTCGCTTAAGAGGCCCTAAGCAGGTTAAGCTTGGCCACTTAAGTGATCAGTTGACCGGTTAAGTGGCCTTTTCATAAGTGATCTAAGTGGTGATTAAGCTGATGCACCAGCTGAGTGATGCACTAGCTGGGGACTTGCAAAACTCCAAGTCTTCACCGACCCCTCAAGATTCAATCATAATCCCATAAATATAAATTAAATATGCTACCCTATCAAAATCTTTTGAACTCAATGGCGCAGTCAAAATTTTCATCTGAGGTCACTTTGATAAAAAGTAGACCCCACACATGAGCTATTTTTTAAAATTTTTTATCAATAGCCTAGAATGAGTAAGAAAGCCTCGAGGCCCATACCAAAGGTCCCCTAGACTAAAATCAATATTTTAGACTTGTTGGAGCTGTCAGAATTAGGATATTGGGTCATTTGACTGATGTTTTTACTGGGTAACTAGTTTTTACTAGTGAATACTTCAAAATAGTAAATTGACACTAAAAATCAAACGAATTGTCTGGTAATCAAACTGTCAGCTATAGCAATTCATAAATGACTTGAGACAACTATAAAAAATCTCTAAATGGAAAAAATGAGTAAAAATATAGAAAATGACCTAGACAACAATTACAGAAAGAAATAGATTCAGCTAAAGTTTTATGGAGAAATCAAAAGGTAAAAGAATCTACTTGGAAATCATAAGATGATATGAGGGCTAGATATCCCTCATTTTTCTTTCCTTTAGATAAGGATATGAAAGGTACTACTTCTAAGCTTATGCCCCCTAAGTCATAGTAATTGTGTCCTTGACAATCTTTTAGGGACAAATGATCCCAATAAGGGATAATGTAATGGTCTGTATGTTACTACATCTTTTTGGATTAAAAATGAACCTATGTGACCCTTAGAATGAGTGGAAAACATTTTAGGATGAGTGTGGGAACTTTCAAAGTTTTAGACATAAAATGGGACCATTCATAGCAAGGGAAGGATCGTGTGTTGGTCCCACATTGCCTGGAACATCACAAGGGGATACTCCTCACTTGTATAATGGCCCCGCACCACACTAGCTAGGCTACACATTGGGCCCTTTCCACACGAGGGTGGGCCACATGATTGGGTGTGCACCGCACCCCATGCCCGTGTGATACCTATGGGATTTTGTTTTTATAATTTATTTTTAAGGAAGTTTGGGTCCTTTTACATTATTAAACCATTTATTCAGAGCTTTTATTATGATTATTATTGGCCACTCTATATGCCAATACATTCTACGCCTTGACCGTCCTTGAGCGGCTGCATCGTTTCATACTGTAGGTTTGAAGTCATATTCTTGTGGTTCGGTGCAACATTAGGATTGTCCAGACAACCTCAAAGTTGGTAATTCCTACATATTTTAGAAGGCGATTTATTCTAGATATTTAGTATTTTTAATTTATGATATCATCAGGGTCTTGTTCCAGTTTAGACAGTTTCGTTATGATTAGAGGTTTCAGAGATTGATTTTGATAGATGTTTTGCTATTATGTCTCTCAAAACTTGGGTTATTATTTTGTTTAACTTGAAAAACTTTATTTGATTCTTGTATTTCTGCACTTCAATTATAAATATGCTTATGATGGAATGCTAAGGGGTCTTCTCGGGCCTTCACTGGTTTGGAATGCCCTTTACGTCTTGAGTCGTGACATTATTAACTTCAACTATGGTCATAAATTTATATATGAGAGAAAGAATCAAATAATTAAAGATGTCTGAGGATTCCTTTACTGTTGATGACTTTTATTGTGCCTTTGAAACTATGATTTTGGCTCCCAAATTGATAACAAGGTGAGATCATCACCGATAGTTATGTCAGCAATTTTTGTGGCATATTAAGTTCTTAATTTTGCTAACAATGTTTTGTTTTAAAATGTAGCTTTCAACTCATATCTTCTTGATTATTTTTGTTCTGTAATATTATGCTGAAAAATTAATTTTACACTAATTTGAAAAACATTCAAACAGTTGCTATTAGTGTACTAATTCAATGTTATTTTATCCTCCAATTGGAAACATTAAACTATATAACATACATTGCGATTGAGATGTACTTGCTTGTTTGATTATTATATATTTCCTTTAAGGTGTTTCATGTCGATTCTCTACGGTGTTGTTTCTAATGAACATGCTAGCGCAAGTTGAAAATTTCTGTTGCAACAAATTATTGATTATAGGATTACATGTAAATGCTACAACTTATGATCAAGCCTCAGTTCTTCCTTTCAAAAATTATAAGCAAAAGCTAATCTCATTCATTTGTGCTTTCTATTTTCAACTGCTCTTTAAATTAATTTAATTAGGATCATTTAGTAAGGTATGTTAACAAAATTAATGCATGCATTATTCTTTTGTATTATTAATTTATTGGTTGGTACATTTTTTTTATCTATGTATAACTAATGTCTTGCATTAGTTATACACTATATTGGGCATTGGGTTATGTATTATTAATATCCCTCTTTTCTAATGTATTAGTAATACAATACATTTCAATACATGTATAAACTTATTAAATTATAAATTTATCCCTCAAAGTAACAAACTTCTTTTTTCACCATTTCTCCACATCTTCTTCCTTCTTAATCAAACATCTTCTTGTTTTTTGATTTCTCTCTTTAATTTATTTTGGTCAAATTTCATCGATTTTATTCTCAGGCCTTTTCGATATGGAGAATACGTGAAAATTGTTTTTTCAAAGAAAAGTGGATTTAGAGAAGAAGTGAAAATTGGATTTTTAAGATTGCATACATTCCTCACATTTCGTTTTACAATGAAATTGAGCAAATAGAAATTGAAGATTTGGGTACAACAGTGGTGGTTGCTTACAGTTTCTTTTTTTGACTTTGTATTGTCATTGGTACACTTTCATGTTTAGAACATGGATGCTCATTCCTTTTGATTTGAATGCCACACAAACATATCTCATTTTTATTTTTCTTTTTTTTTGAATTTTATGTTAGAAAATTGTGTGTTTTACTGTAGAATTGAAATCTACAAAGGTGTTGATGCTACTT
>NC_061119.1:150500233-150532874 GCF_002878395.1 Capsicum annuum | reverse complement strand
TTTTTAATACATCAAATCAAATACTGTGTAAGAAATTATATTTGTAGTACTAATACCAACATTACTAATACACCTTATTCAGTATTATTCTTATACATTCTACAAAACGACCACTATTGTGTTGTTTCTAATGAACATGCCAACGCAAGTTGAAAATTACTGTTGCAACAAATTATTGATTATAGGATTACATGAAAATGCTATTATGATCAAGCCTCAGTTCTTCCTTTCAAAAATTATAAGCAAATCTCATTCATTTGTGCTTTCTATTTTTGACTGCTTTTTAAATTAGTTTAATTAGGTCAATGAAACACTTCATTTAATCATTATTATATTATTGAATGATCTGCCATTCACTGTTGCATTTTTATTATTTATAGTTTTGTTATAGAGGTGTAGGATTGCAGAACAAAGGCGTACAATGATCAATTGAAAATTTCTAGTGGTTCACTTACACTTGAGATAGTATTTTTTTTTACTTTTAAATTTTGAATACTGTGATTTATTGGGGGTGGGCGTGATTTCATACTTCAATCATGTAGCCTTATCGGTGAACCAAACTAATGAACCATCCTTATTGACTGTCTTAAGGAGTAAAATTAGGATGTCGAGCTTTGTAAAGGAAATATGAAGTTTCATACTCCATGAGGTATATATTCATGTATAACATTAATTATCTAAGAGATGAAACAATACAATTAGTACACCTAGATAAAGTTTCATTGATCATCCTTGCTCACAAGAAATCTTATTTGTATGCCTACACACGACTAACATGTTTCCTATAAAAATTTATTAAAACAAATTATATAAACATTATAAATGTAATAATACTACCTAGGATTGCTAAAAGGATCCTCAGTAGTGATAAGTATCAGTCATCTTATCTGAGGCTAGCAGTTACACATAATTACAAAGACTGGACAGGCTAATACAATTTTTTTTCACTTCTGTACATTCCAAGATGGGAAACAAAATAGGGGAAATGCTACTTAGCCAAAGTAACCAATCAATAAAATGAACTCTCAATAGATCAAGGGGTCGATGGTCAGATTGTCATCATATGCAGCTTAGGATCTTGGCATCATTTAGTTACCAGTGGGTCCAAGCATCTCATTATGTCCCTCCCTTCCATAACTGGTTAACAAGAGAGATGTTATTTTGTAGTTTACTTAGGAAAAGTAACACAAAAGAAGAAAAAGCTTACCAGGAATGCATGCCAGGTCTAAGAGGACTTGACCCTATGATTTTGGCACCAAAAAGTTGTTCACACACCTTAGTACTTGAGTTCTCAACTGATATACAAAGTAAGATGAAATTGAGAAAGAAGCAGGTAAATAATCTAAAGGATAAAAGAAATGAAACAACTTACTCTTGTAGCTGGAGAAGCATCCATCATAATCATACCAAGGAACGAAATTGATTACCCAAAGAAGGAGCAGCTTGAACTGATGATTGATGAAGATAGCGATGGAAAGAGGAGAAGATGCGGAGAGAATTTTTGTGAGCTGCTCTTAGCTCGTTTAGGAAACCCTACTCTACTTATGTGTGTCGGTTTCAAAATTGAGAGCGCATCATGCGGAAGATTAAAGTTTGCAAGTCATGAGATGATAAATAAGACGACAAAAAAACTAAACAAAAAACATAATATTATTAATATGTTTTGGTCAAGAGACCTACATATTGAAAATCTAATATCGAAAAACATTAAACCTATTGGGAGAAACCCCCCCTAAACAAAGACTCTTTAAAGACTACATTGTGGATGCTATTGTGTTAAGGTATGAGAAGAAGGTCTTCTATTTATAGAATTTCAAAACCTTTCCTCCAAGAAAGAGGTTTGCCAAATATGAAAAAGTTTTATATTTTTCTTTCAGGAAAGTAAAAGTAATTATGGTATTACTTTATTTTCCTTCTGAGAAAAGTAAAACTTAAATTTGGTAAGAAATCAGGGCAAAAACTCTGACAAATCTCTCCTTTTTTACTTGATTTTCTTCAAAATATTCTTGATCATCCTTCTTCTTTTGCATAATCTTCGTTCTTCACATATTCTTCATATATCACTGTTATTTGACTTGCTTTAAAAATTAAGCCTCTTTGGGTTAAAATATATCATCCCTTTTCAGGTTAAAAATATTGGAGCCCTTTTGCAGGGTTAAAAGTGAGCTTTATTTTCAAATATATGACAGCAGGATTGTTGAAAATATGATTGACAATTGTCTCCATATGTAGCTTTTGGACTTATATCTTTATTATCATTAAATTGATTACAACTTTGTTCAATAATTGGACCATCGAATCATTGAACTGTGGACTCTGATATCACTTGTTGGGTTCAAAATTGAGAGCGCATCTGCGGAAGCTTAAAGTTCAAACCGGGAGATAATAAATCAGACGACAAAGAAAACTAAACAAAAAACATAATATTATTAATATGTTTTGATCAAGAGACCTACATATTGAAAATTTAATATTGAAAAATATTAAATCTATTGGGAGAAATCTCTCCCTAAATAAAGACTCTTTAAAGACTACATTGTGGATGCTATTGTGTTAAGGTGTGAAAAAAGGGTCTTCTATTTATAGAATTTCAAAACCCTTCCTCCAAGAAAGAGGTTTGTCAATTATGAAAAAGTTTTATATTTTCCTTTCAGGAAAGTAAAAGTAATTATGGTATTACTTTATTTTCCTTCTGAGAAAAAGTAAAACTTAAATTTGATGAAAAAATCAGGGCAAAAATCCTAACAATGTGTTCTTTATTGGACCGGGTCTTGGTTTGGGCCTACCCAGTCTTGTTTTATTTTTTGTTTTTGGTTTTGTTTTGCGGATGGGTTGGTCTATTTGTGTATTGTTAATTTGATTATTAATAAAATCTAAATTAAACCCCAAAAAAAGTAATAAGAAATAGTTACAAATAAGGATCATAATAAAATTTACTCAATGTCTACAATGATTCATTTATTTTAATTGTATAGGAATTCTATTGTTAGGAATGTTACATTAAAAATAATAAGACAGTTCAAATTTTGAAAAAGAAATCAAATTTAACATGTTCGGATAAGATTAATTTGTATTTATATTTTACCGTATAATGCACGGGTATTAATACTTTTTCAATGTCTTGAATAATAAATAGTATGGATAATTTTACTATATTACCCTTTGAATATAGTAAATTTAATGTCTTGAAAAATGCATTGAGTGATGAATATGTATATCTATAATTTATTTCTATATGTATAATATATTAAAAGTGTGAACACCTTAGAAAAAGTGATTTGAACTTTTGCCCTTCGTTAAAGATTTCACAATAGACAAAATCATCTTTTTACCATTTCACAATATATGGAAAAATGTTAAAGACTCCTAACTAAAATGTATATAGTAAACCTTATAAGTATAGGGTTAGAACTCTTTATATAGAGATATATTTTGTCTACCGATGAAAGAGGCGCAACACTTGGCAAATCGCATATTTTTAGCTTAAATCTCAATTTGCAGCAGAGGTTTGTACATTTCACTTTGTCTATGAATCTTTAGGGGCATCTTTTGTTTATTTATCCGTTATCCTATATTCTATGTTTTATTATAATTAACTAATAAATAAGAGTTCAACTAATTATTTTCTTGAAACTTCTTGTCATTGGTAAGAGATGTAAAGTTATATCAACACTAAACGTTTGAATTACATGCGTTATTAAAATTTCAAAGTCATACTTCTTTTTTTGGGAAGAACGAATCCCTCATCAAATACATCCAATTGCATGTGTTTTTCAGTCATACCAATCCCACTTCAAATACTATGAGCTCAATTAAGAGTTCATTATACAACGTCAATGCAACAAAAGATATACTTAGACACAAAGAGATAATAATATTCTTCTCTTAATATATATTTTGCTTGAATTGTATGTGTATTAATTAACAATCTTTGTATGTATGTAGGAATTTTAAAATTCGAAAGGAAGATATGTCAACTTAAAAATTAAACTGTAAAGGACACTAGCTGAAATATTCTCCAAAAGGGTAGCGGGACTATATACAATGGGTTCAATGTTTAAGGTTCTTTGCAATGAATTCATTATCTTTTTTAAGAAAATATTATAAGTTCAAACCTACTTTCATAAATTTGGACACTTAAATTTATGCTCCTATTGTGTTAAATAGATTACCCCTTTAATTTGTGGTATGGATTGTTAGAAGTCAATTCAGCAAATTGTTGATTTTATTAATGATTTCTATTTGCAACAGGTCATTGGCAATCATGTCATGGTGCAGTATTGAGTCTTATCCTGATAGTGTAAAAGAGAAAATAAAAGTGAAGAATAACGATAAGTTGAGAAGATCATCATCATAGGATAAGTCATGTGCTTGCTGGACTATTGAGGGTAGTAGTATAGTGCTAATGATTATGAAGTCTTTACACTTGGAGCTGCTCTGGAGCCGAGTAAGAGTAACACAAAAAATTGGTGCAAATTAATAGTAGAATTAAGTTTTTCTCTAACTAAGGCTAAACTATATTCAAGCTAATGTTTTGTATTCTTCTTTTTTTTTTTTTGTTGTTGGTAGTATCATATTGTTCTGTTTTCTATTTGAAGACTTTCAGGGTTCTCTAAATTATCTTCCTCCCAAAGAAATCATGGCTTCTCAAATTTAAAATGAATAAAATACAATCCAAATATTAAAAAGGATACGAAAGTAGTTTTTTCATGTGAAAAATATTATTTTCTAATATTTATCTGGTGAGTAAAAAATAAGTGTCGAAAAAGATATAGGTTAAGATTAATAATAATATTACTTAATTGGAGAGTGTTTTAATTAAATTTTGAGTGGTATAAATTACACATTCAGTTTGGATTTACTTGCCATTATTTTTCTAATTTAATTTTCAGTTTTCTTTTCATTTTTGACAATTAAAAAAATTATGTTTTTACTCTTAGAATTAATTACGTATTCTTTAAATTATTTTTCAATATTTTTTACTAAACATCAATTAATAAGATAAATATGATAAAGTCATGATACCAATTATTATTTTCTTAATAAATGTTTTGAGTCAAAATATGATAAGTTAATCAAAACGGAGGAAGTAATAACTATGGAAGAGTGTTAATTGAACCAAGTAATATAAAATAAAATATAGTTATAAAAAGAAGTGACTTCCACTTATTAGGGAAAGAATTCCCATTTCCCGATTTATGTAAAAATTCATAACTTAGGCCCAAAATTTTGTTAGATCGTGAATCCTTATTTTTGTAAGATTGTATATTTCACAATTATAAATTAATCAAATATTAATTACCTTATTGTTTTCAATTTGATTAAATGTGTCTGAATAGCAATAAGAATATATTGAAGAGTTATATAATAACTAATTAATTTGTATAAACTGTTATTTTCCTCGCTCTTCCTTTTACTCATATTTTGGGGGTTTTATCAATTGATATTTAATTTTATTTTTAAAATATATTTTTTAATTAATTTTTTAAAACCTTAACCTTTTCCCGTTCAAGTCGGGGATATCAACGCAATGACTGAGATGAGACTATGATTGAGAAGGTGGAGACAAAGAAGATGTCAAATATCATAATGAAGAATACATTAATTTATATAGTGATAATCTTTAACCTTTTGGCCTTAACTTTTAAGCTAATATTAATCTATCAACTTTGTTATGGTGGAATTGTTTTTCCACGTGGAGTGCCATGTAATACACACATAATTAGATGTTAGTTAAGATGTGTTTCACTAACTATTGGGTAATATGTCAGGTATAGTCATACTTTCAATAATTTAGGTTTGAAATTTCAAAAACTAAAATAGTTTAAATGTATTTTTGATCCTTAACATTTCAATATATAACAATAACATACCCAATATAGTTTCATAAATAAAGTTTAATGTCCCTCTATTATAATGTATAGTCAAATATTCCTATGGTGAAATGACCAGTGAGAAGAAAGATAGAATCACAGTAGAATTGATTGCCATTATTTATTTTGTAGGTTTAGGTGAATTGGTGTACAAAAAGTGATAACAAAATATACGTTGATCACAGTTCAAATATGATGTTAGAAGAGAAACTCTTTGAGTGGTTCTACATATACTCTTCATATTCAATCAGTTTATACAGTTTATATACAAATATATATCTTGTACTGAAGTATGCAATTTTTTTCATCTTCCTCATATTTATAATAGATTAATAGGGAACTCTTTTTTTTATTTGTGATTGAACAGTGATAAACATTTTTCCTATTCTAAAAATGCGAGTTTAAGATATTTTACAGTTACAGGTCTGTGCATTCAAGTTCCCACAATGCACAATGAATTCGAGGAAGGTTAAACCACAAGAATCTAGGATAAGGGTGTTATGTATAATAAAACATTCTCTAATGTAATTTAATTTTTTAATTATTTGTTGAAGATGATTCCACATTCAATTAATAAAATAGCACTTGAAGAGGTATTTATATATATAAAAAATGTAGTATAAGAGTGATACTAAAAAGGACAATATTGAAACATTACAATATTTTAGATGAGAGTCTTTTTCCTCTTGCAGCCAAAATATTAATATTTTAGGGTGCTTGAGGATCGGGTAAAATACTTAGACCTTCATTATGCATAATAGTCTACCTCCAACTAAATTGATGAACTCTTTTATTTCAATACTAAAATGAGTGAGGGAATGTTGGTGCATTTTATTATTAAAATAAATTAAAGTGCATGACATTAGTAGACATGAAGTAGAGAAAGTGGTGTCATTATTCTTGTGACACACTACAATATTTTTTTTTTTCTGTTAGTGGGTATGAATTGTGATAAAGATGACCATAAGTTATTGTAACTCATATGACCATTAGTTCTTGTAACTCTCATGGTCATTAGTTCTTGTAACTCCATGGCCATTACTTTCATGTAACTTATGTAACATCAACACTATTCATCTACCTACATTACTACCCTCATGCAGTCTATTCATTACATGGAAGAATTCTACACCTATAAATAGTGGTGGTTCTTCTTTTGTGCCGTGATATTATGTACAAGAAAATATGATAAGTGTGAATAGGATTATAGTAAGTAGTGGTAAAAGAGAGATTTGAGACAAAGAAAATATTCTAAGTCTACAACTATATTCCCTATACAAAAAGAGTAAATATATGTTGAAGGAAGGTGTTCTTATGGGGGAGCTTTGGACTCTTCAACTAATCTGGAGTTGTTTGAGTTATACATCATTGATGGGTTGTTGTATCCTGGAGGGAACAAGTCAAGGGATATACTGGATTGGTGTAGATTATGTCGCAGTGGCTTGAATCTCCTTAAAGAAAGCAAGATATACGTGCCTCAGCCAAGAAGAAGGTGATCTTACTTTCTTCATTTTTCTTATTCATTTTATTCCAACTGTGACAATTATTGTAATTTGTGGTATATTACACCAACAATTTATTCTAAGTCTACAACTATATTCATAATGCAAAAAGAGTAAATATATGTTGAAGGAAGGTATTCTTATGGTAGAGCTTTGGAATCTTCAACTAATCTGGAGTTGTTTGAGTTGTACATTATTGATGAACTGTTGTATCCTGGAGGGGACAGTCAAGAGATATACTGCTGGATCGGTGTAGATTATGCTGCAGTGGGCTTGAATCTCCTTAAAGAAAGCGAGATATTTGTGCCTCAGCCAAGAAGAAGATGATCTTACTTTCTTCATTTTTTCCATTCATTTTATTTCAACTGTGACAATTATTGTAATTTGAGGTATATTACACCAACAATTTTAAGGAGATTCTTATTATGTTACAGTTTTAAAAAAATGCAGTTATCAAGATGGAGATTTCAACATCACTAGTCTCTTCAAGAGATGAAAGGCAAGAGATGAAGGGTAAAATATTTTCTACTTCCTCAACTCAAGCGTCAGAAAGGTAAAAACTTTTCTACTTGTTATGGAAGAAAGGTAAAAAATATTTTACCTAATATTTTTAATGAAAAAAATGATACTAATTTTTAAGATCATAAAGTGGTATTCAAAATCTTGAAATAGTAGGGGCTAATGAAAGGAGAAAAAATCACCACAAAATTGTGACATTTGCACTTTTGAGAATTAGCTAGAAAAGGTGTTATAAGTGCATAATTATTGTTGGAGTAAATCACATGTAATTATTAATTTGTGTATGACTTGATGTCTTTATATTTGGCTCTAACATGTTATCAAATAAAGATAAAAAATGTTGAGAAGCCATTTGACATTAAATATTTGGGTGAGATAAATTTTATTTTTGAAATGAAAAATACCAAAATTATGTGATAACTTTTCCTTGACATGTCATATTATGGTGAAAAAAAAATTGTGAAATACATTTTATTGATTGTATGAGCCATGCAACTCCTTTTGATTCAAATATGTGAAAGTGATGTGAAAAAAATGAGTTTACTAGCCTAATAAAATATGAGATATGTGGCTAGTTGTACTTGACATGAAATTATGTAGAAGTACTTAAGCAGGTTACACAAGCAAATCAGGTATATTTACTTTTAAAAATATGGCTTGTTTTATTAAAATAAATCCTGTTATACTTAAAAGGGTTTGTGATAGTACAAAATAAAAAAATAACTTGATGTTATTTACTGAAATGAAGAAATAAATTTTGATTTTCTAACTCAATTATGGAGGTTGAACTAACTATTTTAACTTTTACTAGTGAAAAAGTGAATTGACCAGTCACTTTATTTGAGAAATTGATTTCTCTAATTTTGAGTTATTGTGATAGCACCAATATTATTGATAAAATTTAAAACTGATGTTACAACAGTAAATTTAGACCCATGAAAATAAGAAATAATATTTTGATACTATATTTGACAAGTGGTACCACTAACATTAATGTATGTCAAATTATGTGATTATCTTACAGATAAATTTAGCAAGGCCTTGCAAGATAAAGGGTCTGAATCACGTCGAGGGAGAGAAGCCAATAAAAAACCATGAGTCATATATGAGGAAACCCAACTTGAGGACTAGAGGTCCTATAACCAGGTTCAAAGGGAAGAACGAATTATATGATGACTTGATGTGGAATGCACTATTGTTTAATCCTTCCTAAGACGTGAGTGCATTTACCTGTAATGATTGTGAGGTTGAGTTTAAGAAACTCTTAATGAAAATCTATAGCTCATATGAGTAGGTTGCTAAAATTACAGGAGCACTCTCGACGGATTTCACCTATGTGAGTGTGGAGGTAGGCCATTTCCTATGAGAATTGGACTTATTCTCAAAAACGCTCATGAAAAATTGGGATAGCACATGACCGTAATGTGATGGCTATTAAAGCTTATGTAAACACCTTGATTATTGTGTATAAGCAGTAATACTTTATTTCCCCTAAGAAGTCATAGTTCAAGTTAGATACTACTACTGACTCTGGAGTAAAGGTTATTGTTTACTAAGTATAGGTTCAATGTAGAGAACACCTTCATTATGCATAATAGTCTACCTTCAACTAAATTGGTGAACTCTTTTATTTCAATACTAAAATGAGTGGGGAAATATTGGTACATTTTATTATTAAAATAAATTAAAGTGCATGACATTAGTAGACATGAAGTAGAGAAAGTGGTGTCATTATTCTTGTAACACACTACATTATTTTTGTGTTAGTGGGTATGAATTGTGATACTGATGACCATAAGTTCTTGCAACTCATATGACCATTAGTTCTTGTAACTCTCAAGGTCATTAGTTCTTGTAACTCCATGACATTACTTTCATGTAACTTATGTAACATCAACACTAGTCATCTACCTACATTACTATCCTCATTCATTCTATTCATTACATGGAATAATTCTACACCTATAAATAGTGGTGGTTCTTCCTTTGTGCTGTGATATTATTTACAAGAAAATATGATAAGTGTGAAAAAGATTATAGTGAGTAGTAGTGAAGGAGAGAGTTGAGACAAAGAAAATATTCTAAGTCTACAAGTATAATCACTATACAAAAAGAGTAAATATATGTTGAAGGAAGGTGTTCTTATGGGGGATCTTTGGACTTTTCAACTAATTCGAAGTTGTTTGAGTTGTACATCATTGATGGACTATTGTATCCTGGAGTGGAAAAGTCAAGAGATATACTACTGGATTGGTGTAGATTATGCCGCAGTGGGCTTGAATCTCCTTAAAGAAAGCGAGATATCCGTGCCTCAGTCAAGAAGAAAATGATCTTACTTTCTTCATTTTTCTTATTCATTGTAATGTCAAATGGCTGCTCAACAATTTTTGTTCTTTATTTGATAACATGTTAGAGCCAAACATAATGATATCAAGTTATATGCAAATTAATAATGACATGTGATTTACTCCAACAATAATTATGCACTTATAACACTTTTTTAACTCATTCTCAAGAGTGCAAATGTCACAATTTCTTGGTGATTTTTTCTCCTTTTATTAGCTCTCACTATTTCAAGATTTTGAATACCACTTTATGAGCATGAAAAGTAGAATAATTTTTTTATTAAAAATATTAGGTAGAAAAGTTTTTACCTTTCCGTCGCTTGAGTTGAGGAAGTAGAAAATGTTTTACCCTTCATCTCTTGAAGAGACTAGTGATGTTGAGATGTTGAGATCTCCATCTTGATATCTGCATTTTTTTGAACTATAACAAAATAATAATCTCCTTAAAATTATTGTTGTAATATTTCACAAATTACAATAATAGTCACAGTTGAAATAAAATGAATAAAAAAAATAAAAAAAGTAAGATCATCTTCTTCTTGGCTGAGGCGCGAATATCTCACTTCCTTTAAAGAGATTCAAGACCACTGTGGCATCATCTACACCGATCCAGCAGTATATCTCTTGACTTGCCCCCTCCAAGATACAACAACCCATCAACGATGTACAACTCAAACAACTTTGGATTAGTTGAAGAGTCCAAAGCTCCACCATAAGAGCACTTTCCTTCAATATATATTTACTCTTTTTGTATAGTGAATATAGTTATAGACTTAGAATATTTTCTTTGTCTCAATTCTCTCTTTCACTGCTACTCACTATAATCTTTTTCACACTTATCATATTTTCTTGTACACAATATCACAATACAAAGGAAGAACCACCACTATTTATGGGTGTAGAATTCTTCCATGTAATAAATAGAATGAATGAGGGGTAGTAATGTAGGTAGATGAATAGTGTTGATGTTATATAAGTTACATGAAAGTAATGGCCATGGAGTTACAAGAACTAATTACCTTGAGAGTTACAAGAACTAATGGTCAAATGAGTTACAAGAACTTATGGTCATCTTTATCACAATTCATACCCATTAACACAAAAAAATAATGCGGTGAGTTACAAGAATAATGATATCACTTTCTCCACTTCATGTCTACTAATGTCATGCACTTTAATTTATTTTAATAATAAAATGCACCAATACATAGTAACAAGGTGTTGCTTAGACAAATAAGAACCTTCATAAATTAATTATTTAAGTTATATAGTATCTTTAAGAATATATCTATAAACTATAATATATAATCTATCTATAATATATTAAAGTGTAAATGGCTTTAGAGATGTCGTTTAAACTTTTTGCCCTTCATTAAAAGTATTTGATTTAGACAAAATCGTCTTTTCACAATTTTTTCTAATATTTAAGAGTTGAAAAATAATTAAATATACTTATGATAAAAACCTTTTCTTATTAGAAGTCATCAAAATTAATGACAACTAATATTTTTTTCATTAGTTTAAGAATTCTAAATCAGTTAAATTTGATTTTAAGAAGATTTAAAAAGTCTATAAATCTACATCTATATACAACAACAACAACAAACCCAGTATATTCCCACATAGTGGGGTTTGGGGAGGGTAAAATGTACGCAGTCCATACTACTACCCCCGAAGGAGTAGAGAGGCTGTTTCCGATAGACCCCCGGCTCAAGACAAAAGACCGTAGACTAAATCTACATCTATATCTATAACATATTAAATTCATGAACCACTTAAAACTTCTGGCGATAAAATCTATATGTGCTTAGAATAATATATATGTTTTGAAGTTTTTGAACATCCTTAAAAACCTCTGTAATAGATAAAATCGTCTAACTTTAAAGAATCAAAAGTTACACGTGCATGACATGTGCGGCTAAACTAGTAAATACATAAATATAAAGAAGGGTCATAGACAAGATGACGTGACACCTCTGTATAATCTTCATTCATATTTATCTTTTATTTCTTACTTTTTTGGGGATAAATTTCATAATTTTGGCTCTTTCCTCTTACCGTTCATGTTTCACTTATTTTGAAAATTAAGAAATTATCTGCATTATTGCATCTAAGACAATGAAAAGTGAAAACAGGTTACTTTCAAGACCATTTATTTTCCTGTACAGTTAAACCAGTACACTTACACCAATTGATAGATAATAACTACCGGTAAAGAACCATAAATCTACAAAAAGAGCAAAACTCTCAATTAAACAAAAGTGTAAATTGCCTCTTTAATTACCTCTTGCCAAAGTAACAGACAATTTAATAAGTACAATAATTTCTTTTAGGGTATTTAACATGTCAATTATGTGTTCCCTCATATTCAGTTTCTAAAACTCCCAAGTGTTATGTTACGTTTTCATAGTAAAATATAGTACTTATCGTAGCAATCGGTGGTATCTTAAAGATAGCATCATGGACATGCATTCTCATATTTGGTGCTTCGTATTTTTTATAATTCACAATATTAGTGTCTTCATGGAAGGGTCTTTCAATTTCAAATACCCTGTTGGTTGTCCTTACAATTATGCAAATCTTGATTAGTTTTATTCAGTCGGAATGCTCAACACCAGTCAAGAGTGTGAATGAATCAACAAACATTTCATGTCTCAAAAGAAAAACAACTGCAATCTGACTGTAATTGTTGCCTTAATTAATCTTTGAGAATTAGATTATCTATGTATTATGTTGCAAGTTACACGTATATATAAAGGGCATGCATTCTCATATTTGGTGTTGCATATTTTTTACAATCCACAATATTAGTGTCTTCGCGGAAGGGTCTTTCAATTTCTAATGCTCTGTTGGTTGTCGTTACAATTATACAAATCTTGATTAGATTTTTTCAGTGGGAATGAACAACACCAGCCAAGAGTGTGAATGAATCAGCAAGCATCTCATATCTCAAAAGAAAAACAATTGTGATTTGACTGTGATTATAGCATCAATTAATCTTTGAGATTTAGATTATCTATGTGTTAACTGTAAGTTACACGTCTATTTTATATATAGAGAGATTATATATAAGAGAGAATCTCAATGTTTAATAGTCTTCAAAAGTACATTTTAGATATTTCACTTCTTTGGCTAAGTGAATTAAGTTAATACACATGGCAATTGATGATGTTGTTTTGTTAAGTGTTTTTATTTTTGCCCTAATTCTTTTTGTTAAGACTGTTTTTATTTATGTGTTTGTAATTGAACTCTTCTTGTCACTTAGATTATCTTTTAATTAAAACTTTCTTCATTTTAAATTAATAATCACTTTCGCTCAACTGAATTATTCAAAATAACATTTAGTATAAAATTAAAGTTTGCAATAATTTTCAACTACATCCTTCTAGTTCTTTTAATATTGTTCCATTCTTAAAAGAAACATATAATAAATAGGATAACTTAATCAATAATAAATACTAAGTTGATTCTATTATTTTTCTTAGAGGACATGAAAAAAGATAAAACAATAACAAAATAGGACGAATAGAGGATATTTTTAAAGGGTGTATAAAAACTAAACATGACTAGGAAATGAACCAAATGAAACAATTATGCAGTTTAATTATTATTTAATATCCTTATAGATCACTATTAAGTTAGTTTGTGTAAAGGTTTTGAATTTAAGGTTGTAACTATTCTTATATATACTTGAAGTCATTGACATGTTTTGTAGAATTAGATGAAACAAAATGAAAAATTTTCGTCACGTGAAATAATAAAGAAAAATTAAAGCTAAATAAATTTATTTCTATCTATAAATGAGAAATTACATACCCACAAATTTATAAAAATATTAATATTTTCTATTGAGATCATTATCGTACTGTAATTATTAAAATATTATCATGTTATTTTATAAAATATTAAATTATTTGTGGTCTTTTAATATATTCTAATTCTCCGAAAATATTTTTGTCACAATCTAATTTCTCAGGTCATGATAACACCTACCATAACTTACCAGTAGGTAAGTCAATCCATCATTCAGAACAACTAATAACAGATTCATAAGAAAGGCGGAAGAAAAACTAAATAAGAAGGAGAATGTAATTATCCTTCAGGTCATTTTTCGTGTTCCTGCTTATTTTCGCCGTTAGAGATTCTCCATAGCTTCCCCAAGTTGTTTATGACTTGTTGGAACTGATAGTTTGGTTACCTAGTGGTTCGTTTGGTCTTTAGGATCATTTCCCCATTTAGAAGTCTTCTTTGGTTTCAAATGGCCACCGAGAAAAAATATCAGTAAAATGATATCGAATGAAAAATTTGACTTCTCGAACGTGTTTGAAACGTCAAAATCTATATGGTTGCACATCTCGCTTTCTTATATTGGACTCCTTCGTCTAGTACTTGAGGTGCCGCGATCACGTGAGTAGGTGTATGAATGCGATGGCCATGACCGTGGTCTAGTACGTATGCACGATCGCGCTTCCTAAGGCCTGGGAAAGGTCTATTTAAAGGCTCTCTTGGCTGAAATTTGGTCATTTTCTCCATTGCTTCGAGGACCTAAACCCTAATAGAGTGTAAAGTCCTTAAAGTGTGTGTTGGGTGTTGATTGGGAGCTTGAAGAGCTTGTATTGTTGATTTATTGATTTTAAGACCCAAAACCCCTAATGGCTTGAGGCTTGATTTTAGCCCCAAATATGGTTGTTTCGCACAAATTTCTTAAGGGTTATAACTCCTTTATGGTATTTCAATAATGAGTTGGTCTCGAAAACTCATTTTCCATATGTGGGACCCACTTGGGGGTTTTTGATGTCATTTTGGACCCAAGGTACAATGGTGCAATATGAAAGTCTCGTAATAATGCATAGATTATGTTATTGATATCTTGGCTCATGGAAGAAGATTCGAGGAAAGAAAAGCAAAGATTGTTGGTTCGTGAACTATTTGGACCCAAGGTAAGTTAAGCTTACTTGTGTTAGATTGAGCTTTTTTGTAATATAAATTGTGATATCTTGATAAGACTGGGCAGGGTTTTAGGTGTTGAAATGGTAGGTGGTAATGCTTGAAGTTATTTGAAATACTTAGGTTATTGAACTGTAAAGTGTGATGCTTGACCTATAGCCTAGAACCTTGGTTAGTTGGACTTGTAGTCTTATGAATAGCATGAAAATACTCTAGTTGCTCTAGTAGATGAGATTGACCTTGTTCACTCATCTTAAAGGTATATTGACCTAGATATGTAGTTGTGGAATGACTTTAGATGCTTGTGGTGACTTAGGAGGAATACTTGAAAAAGAATTGTCCCATAGAACTAGTGTGGATTGGTAAGACCTTAAGGCATGATTTAAATAACTTGCCTAATTCCGAGTAAAAGTTAGACTTGTAGAAGGAAACTTTTGGGGATAATTAGAAGCAGAACTTGACCCCTTTAAGCTTGAACTATGTAAATTTTTAGTTACCTAGATAGGTATTGTATGCCTAGATTATGCTTTTGGTGATATAATGGCTAAACCCAATAAGTGGCTTATACATATTGTCGATGTTGGCACGATGTATATACTTGATTGATTATCTTGTTGTCATGATATGGATAGCATTTGAAAGTCTTGTGAATTGAATCAATTATTATGTTATCACTTACTTATTGGCTAATTTACTATGTGAGCCTTGGATGGTGTCATAACTCTTATTATAATTTCAGCTTAATGACTAAGCTAATATTTGTTTAAAATAATCTCTTTGCACTAGTATTTTGAACCATGTGATAAAGAAGGTTTCTAGAAGGCATACCCATAACTTATAATTGACTTGCTAATAATCATTTAAGCTCGAAAAGGTGGCTATTGTTTATGTACTTTAGATATACGTGCCTAAGGATCTACCAATAAAATATGGTGATAATTAATTGTAAAGTACCTTGATATGTAGTTCCTTACCTCTCTTACACTCTATTGATTGTGGCTTGTACTTGTTCTTGCTTCGACTATATGTATGTAATTGTTGTTTTCATGATGATTATTGATGTCATGATGATGCTCGGTAAATCCGAAAGAGGTATTGATGTTATGATGATACCCGGTAAATTCGAAGGATATATTAATAATATAATGATGCACGGTGAACCCGAAAGAGGTATTGAAGTTATGATGATGCCCGATGAATCTAGAGGATATATTGATGATATAATGATGTCCGGTGAATTCGGAAGAGGGTATTGATATTATGATGACGCCCGGTGAATTCAAAGGATATATTAATGGTATGATGATGTCCGGTGATTTTGGAAGAGGTATTGATGTTATGATGATGCCCGGTGAATTCAAAAGACATATTGATATTATGGTGATACTATGTATGGTAAGCATATATGAATGTATAGGTATATATGTAGTTATGCCACTGTATGATTAAGTCATTGTGTGGTTTTAGGACATGATGTTTTCCTTGGGAAGTTGTCTATAATTTTATACCATTGATCACTAGTTGAGTGGTGTGGCTCTTCTTAATACTAAATAGTGAATAGAAGTAGAGCATGTCGAATATTGAGTTAAGACTAATTGGTAAGTGTAATAATGTGTAGAATTAAGGATTCACCTAGTTAATATACATTGCTTAAACAATGGACATGTTATGAAATTCACCTAGTAAAATAGGTTATCTTGATAACTAGTTGCCTATGTAAAGTTGTTATGTTACTTGATGGCTAGAAGCCTAGAATACTAGTGGGTGAACCTTGTTTAGTTAGAATGTGGTAAGTAGTTATTATGGTTGTTAATTGGCTCATGATGGTAATAGACTTAGCATTGATGATTGTTAGTGATGTTGATGTCTAACATGTAATTTGTTGGTGTCTTAGTGAGAACTTAGATAATTATGGTGCTAACTAAAAAATGATGTTGGTTAATAAATAGATAAGTGTGTTAGTGATATTTAGCTTCTCACTATATGATGACTAGTATACTTATGATAACCAAGAATGAGTTGTTTAAATAGTGATTATGGTTTAGTGGTGCATTTCATATAGATATGGATGTTGGCTATCAAATGAATCATAATTTGTTGTTACTCCATGAATAAGGAGTATATGAGGAATTGGTTAGGCTAATGGTTGGAGACCTTATGATGACTAGCAAACTTGTACCTTAGTAATAAATGGTGGTTAGTTAATATAGATTAGATAGAGTATATTAATGGGTTAGAGGCCTAAATAACTTTATAACTATGGATATATTTACATTGATTTTGTTGTGTTGGTTGGCGGTAATTGATGATGATTATAGACCTTGGCAAATATAGTTAATGGAGATATGGAAACTTTGGGTTGGAGTAAGTCGATTATATATTTATGTTTCTTGTTACGTTTATTAGTTGATCTATTGGTGCACTTTCTGGTATAGGACGCCGTGATGAGTTATTTACATTGTGTTTTTTTGGATGTACTTCCCGAAAGTTCTTTTACTTTATGCTTTAATCATTGTATGTGTGTTGGACTTAGTATTTATCGAATGTATTTGTATGTAAATATTGCTGTACACTTAGAATTGATTATCTCTTTCGTACGATAGTCATGGTATGTTTTGATGTGAGATATCATATTATTGTTCTAGTTGATTAGTTGGTTTGTACAGTGATGATAGAGACGATTCAAGTTTGATTCTGTACCTTGAGTTATAATTATTATCTTATATTATATCATCTTTATATCATAATTTAGCTCAGTCAGCCGATGATGCCTACTAAATACCTATGTTTTGGTACTCATACTATATTTCTATACCATTTTGGTGCAGACCCGAGTACTAGCTTCTACCGCTGAGTTGAGATCATGCTGCGTTGATCTTCCAGAGACAGGGTGAGCTCTTAGATTTTGAGTCGCCCATTTCCCCTCTATCTTTATTCTGTGTTTTATGTTTGAGATGAGTGTATAAGACTATTTAGACTTTAAGTTGTAATTCCTATTGTCAAACTTAGATGCTCTTGTATAGGTACTACCAGGTCATGGGGATTGGTATTCGTATGTTGGTTTTTTTCTTTTTTGTGAAACACTATTTCTTACCTACTAGTGGATTTTAGTAGGTGTCATCATGACTGGAAAATTGAGTTATGACAAATTTGTATTAGAGCCTAGGTTTCATCAGTATTATTGGTTCAAAAGCAAGTGTCTAATAGAGTCCTGCAGATCGGAACGTTGATGTCTATTTTCTGACTTCAGGAGTCTATGGGACATTCTTAGGAGTCCTTCACTTTGTTCACTTGTATCGTGCTAAGAGTCTGCGCTATTTTGTAGGATGTTTTTCTTGACTTTACTCTTTTACAGATACCCAAGACAAATGTTGCAGCTATTCATGATGAGGGTCCTAAGACCCAGCCTAGGGATCTTTCCCATGTTTGAGGATAGCCTCAAGATATGTCCCCGGTTAGGGATCAGAATGGGCCTCCCCAAAACCCCATTCCTATACTTGAGCTAGAGATTCCTCCACTCTAGTCAGTGGTGGGCCAGGGACTAGTTTAGGCTTCACCAGATTTTATTCTCTCTTCTTTGCATAGAGATGTTTTGGTTCAGCTGTTGGGTATTATTGATGGTTCACAGAATACTGGGATAGGAGTGCAGCCTATAGCTGCAGCTCCTGGAGTTGAGGTTCCTCTTATGCCAGCAGTTGTTCAGCCAGTGGTCGCTTAGCTAGTTGTGACCCAGGATGCTATGTCTGTCGAGGAGTGAAAGATGCTGGGTAGGTTCTTGATATTGGCTCCGCCTAGGTTTTTTGTTGCTGTTAGAGAGGATGCATTTGAGTTTTTGGCTTTTTTTAGGGATAAGCTTCGTGGATTGGGCCTTGTTGAGACTAGTGGTATGTATTACACCATATTTCAGTTGGATTTGTCTGCTCGACATTGGCGGAAAGGTCTTATGAGTTCAAGGTCAGTTGGATCTTCTCCCCTTTTATGTACCTAGTTCTTTTAGATATTTTTGGAAAAGTATATGTCACACAGCCTTAGGGATCAATTGAGATATTAGCTCTCTAGATTGGAGCAGGGTTCTATGATAGTCGCTGAGTATGAGGCTCATTTCCATGAGTTGTCCAGACATGTGACTTCTATCTTGGATACTAAGTATGGGAGAGTTTGCTGCTTTGTGAGAATATTGGGACTTCTGATTTGGATTTCTACTTAGAGTGTCTAGTTGTTACGGGTAAGACTTTTGCTGAGGTTTCTGATTATTCTAGAGTGATGGAGGGCATACATCATGAGGGATATGATAAGAGGCCCAAGTATTAGGGTAGATTTGGTGGGAGCCATAGTAGTTCCCAATTCAAAGGAGGTACTTCTTTTGGTAGGCATCCTCTACATCCATCTTTTTAAACTCAGAGTCAAACTAGTCGACCAGTTTAGGCAGCTCATCAGACTACTGATAGAGTTCAGTTTGGTACTAGTAGTTGCCCTAGTAAGGGTAGTGATCAGCCTTCTAGGGGTTCATATTTAGGCTATGCTAGGCGTGGAGGTTACTCTAGTTTGGTCAGATCTATGAGTTTTGGTTCTGCTCATGATTCTTATTTTGCTTATAGGATTCCCAATAGTTTCTCAAGAGATTTCCCTAGTCATGGGATGGTGGTTGTTTTAGCCCAGGGTCCTACTCCTATTAGAGCAATTTATCCCTCAAGTAGAGGTGTTTTGCAAGGTCATACGGGTGGTGACCAGGGTACTCAGGGTAGTACTTAGGTAGGCAGGATAGGAGGTCGGTCAGGTGCCCAGTCGGGTAGCAGGTGTGGTCAGTTGTATGCAGTACCTGCTAGACCCGAGGCTGAGACTTCCAATGATGTTGTGAAGGTATGATTTTGGTGTGCTATAAGTTATCCCTTACTTTGTTTAATCCCAGTTCCACTTATTCTTATATATCTGTTTATTATGCACCACAGTTGGACTTAACTAGTGATTTATTATTTGTGCCATTCCACGTATCTACTCCTGTGGGTGATTCTTTAATAGTGGATCGAGTATTTTGATCATGTGTTGTGATAGTTAGTGATATTGATACTTATGTTGATCTTATTATTCTTGATATGCTAGATTTTGATGTGATTTTGGGCATGGACTAGTTATCCCATTACCATGTGGTCATGGATTATTTTGCAAAGACCATTACCTTAGCCATGCTTAGTGTACACAAGTCGTGTGGTAGGGAGCGGTTAGTCGTGAGCCGATGGGGATTATTTCTTATTTTTGTGCTAGAAGGCTTATATCGAGGAGTTGCAAGTCTTATCTCGCTTACATATGTGATACTCATATACTGAGTCTATCGATTGACTCTGTTTCTGTTATGTGTGAGTTTCCAGATGTGTTCTCTGCTGACCTGCCTAGAATTCACCCTGACCATAAGAGTGAGTTTTCTATTGACCTTGAGCCTAACACCTGACCTATTTCTATAGCACCTTACTGTATTGCTCCTGTTGATCATAGTAACCTGAACTCTCATCTCCAAGATTTTCTTGGTAAGGGTTTTATTAGACCGTGCATATCCCTGTGGGGAGCTCCTATTTTGTTTGTAAAGAAGGATAATGGTTCGATGCGTATTTGTATTGATAGTTGTCAGCTTAACAAGGTGACAGTGAAGAACCATTATCCTATGCCTCGGATTGATGATTTATTCGACCATCTTTAGGATGCAGTCATGTTTTCTAAGATAGATTTGAGGTCAGGTTATCATCGGTTGAGGATTTGGGTTGAGGATATTCGAAAATAGCTTTCAGGACCCTTTATGGTCATTATGAGGTCTTGGTGATGTCTTTTGGGATGACTAATGCCCCTATCATGTTCATGGATTTGATGAACCATGTCTTTAGACCCTATCTAGACTACTTCATTATTGTGTTCATTGATGACATTCTTATGTATTTAAGGAGTAGTGAGGAGCACATGCAATATTTGAGGGTCATGCTTCAGACACTGAGAGATCATGTAATTTTTGCCAAGTTCTCCAAGTTGAATTTTGGCTTGAGTCAGTGTCTTTCCTTAGACATGTTGTGTCCAAAAAGGGCATTATGGTAGACCCCTCTAAGATTTTGGCAATTCGTGATTGGGCTAGGCTTACGTCTCCAACTGAGGTTCACCATTTTATTGGTTTGTCTAGTTATTACAAGCATTTTGTTGATAGCTTTGCTACTATTTCTTCCACTATGAATAGATTGACTAGGAAAGAACTTACTTTTTGATAGTCCGAGGAGTTTGAGTTGATCTCTGGAAAGCTCAAGGATTGTCTTACTTCAACTCCTCTGTTAGCCCTTCCAGTTGAGAGTGAGGGATTCATCGTGTTTTGTGATGCTTCTGGTGTTGGCTTTGGTTATGTTTTGATGCAGCATGGTTGTGTTATTGCTTATGCTTCTAGACATCTTAAGATGTATGAGCCCAACTACCCCACTCATGATTTAGAGTTAGCGGCAGTAATTTTGGAGCTTAAAATTTGGAGGCATTATTTGTTTGGTATGCATTTTTAGATTTTCACTGATCGTTGTAGCCTTTAGCATCTTATGATCTGATGAGATCTTAATGCTCGCCAGTACATGTGGATAGATTTGATGAAGGACTATGATATTTCCATTTTGTATCATCTGGGTAAGGCGAATGTGGTAGTTGATGCCTTGAATCACAAGGCAGTGAGTATAGGTAGCTTGGCTTGTATTTCTGTTTCTTATAGGCCTATGGCATGGGACATTCAGTCCTTAGCCAATTTGATGGTTTGCCTTAATATTTTGGATCCTGCTAGCATTTTGGCTTGTGTAGATGTAAGGTCTTCCTTATTTGAGCAGATTCGTGATCGTCAGTATGAGGGTAGCAAGTTGAGGGTATCTTGAGGTTTGAGGGTCGTATTTGTATTTTAGGTTTGATGGCATGATTCGGTTAATTCTTCATGAGGCTTACATCTCTAGATATTCTATTCATCCCGATATAGCCAAGATGTATAGAGATTTGATGCATCATTACTGGTGGGATGGGATAAAGAGAGACGTGATAGAATTTGTAGCTTGTTGCCTATGTTGTCAATAGGTTAAGGCCGAGCATCAGCATTTGGGTGGATTGACTCAAAGGTTTTCCATTCTCGAGTGGAAATGGAAATGATTACTATGGACTTCATTAGTGGTTTACCTCATACTGCCCATGGTCTTGATGGTAATTAGGTTATTATGAACTGTTTAACCAAGTCGGCATATTTTATTCCTATTCCGATGACCTATAGTGCTGTGAGATAAGCTATATTTATGTTTGAGAGATAGTTTTTTGCATGGGTGCCTGTTTCTATCATATGATACTGTGGTTATGTATTTACTTTTACGGTTTGGACAATATTTCAGGAGGAGTTGGGTACTCGAGTGGATTTGAGTACATCCTTTCATCCATAGACAGATGGTTAGTTTGACTGGACTATTCAGGTGCTTGAGGATATGCTCCAAGCCTATGTTATAAATTTTCGAGGGCAGTGGGATGAACACTTATCATTGGCAGAGTTCTTTTATACTATCAACTATTATTTGAGTATAGATATGGCGCCTTATTAGGCTTTGTATGGTAGGAGATATTGCTCTTTAATAGGATAGTTTAAAATATTTGAGGTTAGACCTCGTGGTACGGATTTTCTTCAAGACTCGTCGAATAGAGTCAGGGTGATTCAGGATAGACTGAGAGCAGCCCAGAGTAGGCAAAAGGCCTACACCGACCATAGACTCCGTGCCTTGATATTTGGAGTTAGTGACCATATATTCCTTTGTATTTCACCTATGAGGAGTATGATGAGATTTGGAAGGAGGGGTAAGCTCATCCCTTGTTATATTGGTCCTTTTGATATTCTCCGTGCAGTTGGTGAGGTGGCTTATAAGTTAAGCCTTGCCCCCAGATTTTGTTGTTTTTTATTTGGTTTTCCATATATCGATGATTTGGAAGTATATTCCTGACCTGTCTCATGTTCATAGGCGGGACTCAGTCCAGTTAGATGAGTAGTTGGCCTTCGTTGAGGAGCCCGTGCTTATTTTGGCTAGTGATGTGAGACAGTTACTACTAGAGAGATTCCTGTAGTTAAGGTTCAGCGGAGGTACCGCCCAATGGAGGAGGCTACTTGGGAGATTAAGAGCGAGATATGGGCCTAGAATCCTTATTTATTTGAGACTTGAGATATTTTCTTCATCTTTAACTTTTGGGGACGAAAGTTCTTTAGTAATGGATGTTGTAATGACCCTTCAGGTTATTTTTCGTGTTCCTACTTATATTTGCCATTAGAGTTTCCCCATAGCTGCCCTAAGTCATTTATGACATGCTAGAACTGATAGTTTGGTTACCTGGCAGTTCATTTGGTCTTTAGGACCATTTTCCCATTTAGAAGTCTTCGTTAGTTCCAAATAGCCACCGAGCAAAACCTTCAGTAAAACGATATCAGATGGAAAATCTAACTTTTCTAATATATCCAGAAAGTCAAAATATATATGGTTGCACATCTGGTTTGCTCATATTGGACTCCAAATGTATCCCCAGGCCTTGGCCGAAACTTGGAATCAAATTCTATGTTTCAGCCATCGTCTAGTACCTAAGGTGTTGTGATCGCGTGAGTAGGTGTGCAATCACAATGGTCGCAATCGCAGTCTAGCACGTATGCATAATCGTGCTTCCTGAGGCCTGGGCAAGGTCTATTTAAAGGCTCTTTTGGCCAAAATTTGGTCATTTCCTCTATTGCTTTGAGTCTCCAAACCCTGATAGTGTAAAGTCCTTAAAGTGTGTGTTGGGTGTTGATTGGGAGCTTGAAGAGCTTATGTCTTCAAGATTAACTTCAAATCTAAGGTAAGATTTTTTCAATATTTGTGTTGATTTCTTGATTTTAAGACCCAAAACCCCTAATTGCTTGAGGATTGATTTTAGCCACAAATATGGTTGTTTTGCATAAATTTCTTGATGTTTTAACTTTTTTATGATATTTGAACAATGGGTTGGTCTCGGAAACTCATTTTTCGTATATAGGACCCACTTGGGGGTTTTGGTGTCATTTTGGACCTAAGGCACAATGGTGCAATATGGGTATTGTTAGTCTCGTGATAATTCATAGATTTTTATGTTGTTGATAGCTTGGCTCATGGAAGAAGCTTTGAGGAAAGGGAAAGTGAAGACTTTTGGTTCATAAGCTATTTAGACCACAAGTAGGTTAGGCTTACTTGTGTTGGATTGAGCTTTATTGTAATATAAATTGCAATATCTTGATAAGATTTGGCAGGATTTTAGGTGTTGAAATGGTAGATGGTAATGCTTGGGGACTAGTTGAAACACTTATGCTATTGAGCTGTAAAATGTGATGCTTGACCTATAGCCTAGAACCATCGTTAGTTGGACTTGTAATCTCATTAATAGCATAAGAATACTCTCGTTGCTCTAGTAGATGAGAGTGACCTTATTTACTCATCATAAAGGTATGTTGACCGAGATTTACTGAGTTATGGAATGACTTTAGATGCGTGTGGTGACTTAGGAGGAATACTTAAATAAGAATTGTCCCATAGAACTAGTGTGTATTGGTAAGCCCTTAACGCATGATTTAGATAACTTAGCCTAATCTAGGTAGAAGTTAGACTTACAGAAAGGAACTTTTGGGGATAATTAGAAAAGGAACTTGACCCACCATAAGCTTGAATTATGTAACTTCTTAGTGACCTTGATAGGTGTTGAATGCCTAGATTATGCTTTTGGTGATATAATGGTTAAACTCGGTAAGTAGTTAATGCATGTTGTCGATCTGGCATGATGTGTATACTTGATTGATTATCTTTTTGTCATGATATGTATATCATTGGAAAATCTTGTGAATTGAATCTTTGATTATGGTATCACTTAACTTATTGGATAATTTACTATGTGAGCCTTTGATGGCGTCACAACTCTTATTATGATTTTGGCTTAATGACTAAGCTAACATTTGTGAAAAAAAATCTCCTTGCACTAGTATTGTGAACCATGTAAGTAAAGAAGGATTTCAGAAGGCATACCCAAGACTTATAATTGACATGATAAAATCATGTTAAGCTCGAAAAGGTAGTGATTTCTCATGTACTTTAGATATACGTGCCTATGCATCTACTCATATAATGTAGTGATGATTAATGGTAAAGTACCTTGATATGTATTTCCTTACCTCTCTTACACTTCATTGACTGTGGTTTGTACTTGTTCTTGCTTCGACTATATGTATGTAATTGTTGTTGTCATGATGATTATTGATGATACGATGATATTATAATGAAGCCTGGTGAATCCAGAGGATATATTGATGATATGATGATGCTAGTGAATTCGAAAGAGGTATTGAGATTATGATGATTCCTGGTGAATCCAGAGGATATATTGATAATATGATGATGCCCAGTGAACTTGAAAGAGCTATCAATGTTATGATGATGCCCGACAAATTTGAAGGATATATTGATGATATGATGATGTTCGGGGAATTCACAAGAGGTATTGATGTTATGATGATACTAGATGAATTTGGAGGACATATTGATGCTTTGGTGATACTATGTATAGTAATCATATATGAATATATAGGTATATGTGTGATTATGCCATTGTATGATTAAGTCATTATGTGTATTTAGGACACAATGTTTTCATTGGGAAGTTATCTATAATTCTCTACCATTGATCACTAGTTGAGTGGTAAGGCTCTTGTAACTACTAAATAGTGAATAGAAGTAGAACATGTTGAATATTGAGTTAAGACTAATTGGTATATGATGACTATTGGTAAATAATGTGTTAGTGATATTTATCTTCTCACTATATAATGACTAGTATAATTATGATAAACAAGAATGAGTTGTTTAAATAGTTGTTATGGTTTAGTGGTGCGTTTCTTCTAGATATGGATGTTGTCTATCTAATGAATCATAATTAGTTGTTACTCCATGAAGAAGGAGTATATGAGGAATTGGTTAGGCTAATGGTTGGAGACCTTATGATGACAAGCAAACTTATAGCTTAGTAATAAATGGTGGTTAGTTAATATAGACTAGTTAGAGTACATTAATGGGTTAGAGGCCTAAATAACTTTATAACTATGGCTATGATTACATTGATTTTACTATATCGTTTGGCGGTAATTGATGATGATTATGGACCTTGGCAAATGCTGTTAGTGGAGATGTGGAAATGTGGGATGGAGTGAGTTGGTTATATATTTATGTGTCTTGATATGTTGATGAGTTGATCTATTGGTGCACTCTCCGGTGGTATGGGACGTCGTGATGAGTTCTTTACATTGTGTTCTTTTGGATGTACTTTCCGGTGGAATGGGATGCCGTGGTAAGTTCTTTTACTTTATGCTTTAATGATTGTATGTGTGATGGACTTGGTATATATACCAATGTTGTTTTATGTACATGTTGATTTATGCTTCCGAATCGATTATCTATTTCGTATGTTAGTCATGGTACACTTTGATGTGAGATATCGTATTATTGTTCTAGTTGATTAGTTTTTTGTACATTGATGATGGAGAGATTTAGGTTTAATTCAGCACCTTGACTTATAGTAATTGTCTTACATTATATCATCTTTATGTCAAAATTTAGCATAGTCAGCCGATGATGCCTACTGAGTACCCGTGTTTTTGTACTCATATTAAACTTCTGTGCCTTTTAGCAGATCCTAGTACTAGTTGTGGCCATTGAATTGAGATCGTACTACGTTGATCTTCCAGAGACAGGATGATCTATTAGAGTTCGAGTCTCTCGTTTCCCCTCTATCTTTATTCTATTTTTTTATTCGAGACAATTGTATAAGACTATTTAAGATTATTTAAACTTTGAGTTTTAATTCTTATTGTCGAACTTAGATGCTCTTGTACTGATACTACCAGGCCATTGGGATTGGTATTCATATGTTGGTTGTCTTCTTTTATGTTGAACACTGTTGCTTATATTGTGTTCGTATATTTGGTCCATGTTGGACATTTCTAACAAGGTATCCCATTACCTTAGCTCTGGGTTACGATAACAACTTACCTACTGGTGGGTTTTGTAGGTGCCATCATGACACGAAAATCAGGTCGTGACAAAGAAAGAAACCAAGAAGAAAGTAGAAATATCTCCAAAACCTGGTGAAGTCAGTACAAGAAATTCAAATACAATAAGAGTTCAAGATAATATACAGAAAAAATATATACACAGTTGTTTCTAAATGCAAAAATATATATCAGTCTAATAATAAGAGGTGGAGATAAACACTCCTAGTGTCAGGAGCTCACCCCTAATCTCCGGTCCATGGTTGCTCCGAACAATACACACATCAATGGTTATGACTCGTACTATGATCTGCAGGCTGCAGAAGTGTAGTATGAGTGTGAACACATGGTACTTAGTAGGCATTGACCGATTGAGCTCCAAAGAAAAGGCAAGTATAAATAATATGTAAGGTAGGAATATAAAATATAGGCAACTACACAAGAAATGAAGCATAATAATACCAATGAAGCAATAAGGATAAACTACCTTATTCTATCGGTAATCGGGAAATAAAGTGCTATATCGTATATCACTAGTCCATACATAAATGAAGAGTGTAAGAAGTATATATAGTAGTAGGCGAGGCCATATGTTATACATACGTACATACATACATACATACATACATACATACATATATACACACACACAATAAGAATAAATAAGGAAGGAGAGGGATAAATAGTAATGTCATATATACATATATATAAATATATGCGCATATACACAGATACACACATATAACAAAATTAAGTTGCTAGCCAGAGGGAACCAACCTAACGTCTCAAAAATCATAGCCAAATAAGGGAGCTAGTATTAGCATAATCAAATCCTCTAACAGAAGTATGACTAATTATGAGATAACCTAGAAATAATATATGTTACCATAATTAGAGGAAAAAGATCAGAAACGTACTGATAACCATGAGGACCATTCTATAACCAAAGTTCCATGAACTATGCGGTAATAATCAACAATAATCTAACCTGCTAGCCCAGACAAACAATAACTTATCCGAGCCCCCATAAGCACGAAAATTACAAACAAACACTCAGCAATAGTAACCATAACCTGTACAATACAACCTCCATAAGATCAATAAATATAGTCACCACACAATTATATGGTGATAGGAAATACATATAACGAATGAATGTAATGTAAACTAATAATACATAATTAATTGAGTGTCAAATTATATCAAGTGTATACACCTCCTCCATCTCAATAGCTTGCAATGACAGGCCTACAACGATCATCCTTCTTCAGTATCAAGGCTCATGGGATGAAGGGGCCCATAGGGGACTCAGAATATCCATATAGAGTGTTTGATCTCAAGCTAGGACTTCTTAATCTACTTCATTCATTACTGATTTATCGACTTTTGACAAAACATTTTGCATCTTTTACAAGGGATAATTATTTATTTTCTAGAAATATTAGTGATATTTGATGAGAGTTGTGCTTGTTCTTAGGAGATAAACTCAAAACCATGGAAAGTTCAAAAAGTCAAGAATTCAAAATATCGCGACGGGCTAATCGACTGACCATCGAAGTCTCGATGGATCATCGAAGTCCTGAATTGCCACCGGAATGCCCATTTCCCTTAAAAAGAATGGTAGAGTTCTTCCTTATGGATGATGGCTCAAGATACTGACCGTAAAGATTGCAACGAGCTACCGCCTTATCCAGCAGAGCTAACCAAAATATGGGTAAGAATTGACGTTCAAGGGGTCGTTCTCCTAATGGACCATCACCTCATCCATATAGAAGTAAATTATTGGATCATTATCGATGGTTTAGCTGATGAACCACTGCAGTTGCAATAAAACATCAGGCGATCATTGGCGTTGATGCGGTAGTTCAAAATTGAATTATAAATCCCAACTTTCTGGGAGCTTATAAATATCTAGTTAGGTTTAAAATAGGCATCTTTTGGATATTGTTCAATTTTGTAATGGAATATTGTCTGAGAAACAAGTTCAGAGCTAAAGTATACATTCTTTTTCCCTGGAATTTGGAGTTGGCAAATTCAGATTCTCTTTGGATTGTACATTAAATCTACAATATTTATGAAATTACCCATTTCATTTATTTCTTAATCATGTATAGCTAAAGCTCCTATAACTAGTGTTATGGGAGCCTTAGTGTAATTCAATTCTAACGTTGTAGGAATGATGAATCTTTGTTAACATTGCAATTATATCACTCTCTTAAATTATATAATTTTTCTTGGTTGCAAACTTGAGGAGTGTGCCCTTAAATATAACAGGCTTAAACAAAGAATTATGCTTGGACAAGAAAATACTGACAAGACATGAGAGCTTTACCCTCTAATCTCAAGATTCATGCCTTAACCAAATTAATCTCTTGGGGAATTATTTGTTGTATTAATCCATCACTTTAAGTTTGAAAGAATTAAAGTGAATCCGTCTTTGAAGGTTGGAAAACACTTGAATGGGAAATCCTATGTAAACTTCTTTATAATTGATATTGTTGATAATAGTTTGTAAAATCCACAACCTTGAGAATTGAAACACTTTGGTGAACATGACCCTAGTTTCCTATTTCTCATTTGTTAGCATGTTGTAAAGAAAACTTTGGTATTTACTAAACTAAAATCACTAAAGAAATATTTTAACAAAACCCCCGTATTCATTGGAAATTCATGACTAAAAGACTATTAATATACATACAACTTAGTTAACACCTTATTTTCTGTGGAATTCGACCACAACCTTAGTTAGGTTATATATTTGAAAATGATTGCTTACACTCTATTCGAGGAGTTGTAGTTTGGGTGTATCAAATTTTATCATCATTGTTGAGGAATACGGTTGTCGATTAAGTTTTTGTGTATTAATTGAATCTTAGTCAAGTTTTCTAATTTTACTTTTATTTGTTATTGTAACGACCTAAAATCACCTCCCGGGACGTTACACGGTGCTTAGGGATACAGGTAGCCCCAAGCTAACCCTTTGAGCCTATCACTTCTCATAATAACTCATTCAAGAAGAAATATACAAAACATTGGCACTGTCATATCAAATGAAAGGAAATACGAGGATAATACTCGATCCAAACGACAACAATACTGGAAATCTCAACACAACCATAATTTGATAACTAGTCTGACAAAGCCTCTACTACTCCATGAACTAGAGAGTCCTTAGGACAGATCCCCAATTGACTCAGACTGTACTAAAAGTAATAACATAACCACTCAAATATCGAAAGATAGGCCCTCGAAGCATAAGGACTCACCACTGGAGAAATGTAGACAAAGGTACTCGAGAATCACTGACGAAGCTGGGACTGAGCACCTAAACCTACATTGTAAGACAATGTATCACATAGGCGTATAAGTGGATCAGCCCTTGGGAATGTACTGAGTATATGGGGGTGTATGCATTTACATAAAACAATATCAATACTCTTTAATCAAATCATGCATGCAATAGGAATGACTCACATGGCTTGAATAAGTCAAAATGTAAAGGTCACAAATCATGTATGACGAAGCATGTAACACAAATCTTGTGAGTCATTATACTTTAGCTTTAAAATCTGAACTCTTCTCTTATTCTCATTACTCATAGGCAAAGGAAACTTTAAACAATACTTTCAACTCATGCATATATCTCATGGGGAGAAAAGTTTCTTTAATGCTAAAGAACTTATAACTCTTTTAAACTCAAACACTTGGAACTCAAAATCATATAACTTTGGTTTGAAAACTGGTGATCAACTCATATTAGTAGAGAAAACTGCTTCCTTCTTTGGAAAATACTCAAAGCAGTTAATTCATTTTAGAAAACATCTCATCCCAAAGCTTTAGAAAAAATATTCTATCTCAATGGAAAATACTTTAGTTTAGGGAGGTTCTCTTAACCGACATAAACCATACGAGCTACATGGAGTCCAACATCTTGTCCTCCTAAGGAAGAAATATCATGTTGGGGAGAGGCATCATACTTTTTCCAAAGAGTATAAACTCAACTCAGTGATCACTTATCTCGACCTCGGGCTCAATCATCTCGGCCTCAGGCCCAAAATCTCAAACCTACGGTGGAACATAGTTTGGGGTAAGAAACCGTCGTAAATTACCCAATTTAATGCTAAATACTACTCCCTTTAGTTTATCTCGCTCATATCAGGAAATCCATTTTCAAAATAATCTCATGGTTCATAAGAACCTAACATTTAAATCTGTAATCTCATTTGGTAGAGTGGATTTCAAAACTCTATGACCATTAGGTCAAAACATTTCTCAATGATCTCAAAATACTCAAATCATGGGTGCTTATAGCCAATAGTTCATAAAATTGCAAGTCTCAGGTAAGGCTTAGTGACCCATAATTCAATCTTAAGTTAAAACTCATCATAATGCATAATAGATAGCATATAGATTCATAATTCATGTAGAAATCTAGAAGTTACAAAAATTTATCTCAAAATATCAACATACTCATATACTTCAATTTCTAGAATATTGAAACTCTTAAATTCTCAGGGAGTAACAACATAGGTTATAAACTCAGCTTCAATTTCTTAAGAAAACATGCAAAATCATTCTATTTAACTTTCAATTCATGGGAAACATCAAGATATTGCAATCAATAACAATGGGTGAAAACCCCAAATTTAATATCATGTAAAATATCATAGATTGCAGAAAATTACAGTTTAAATAAGCCTTTGGGCACAAGGGTGAAAGGATTACCCTTGCTCAAAACCCCACATACCTTATATTGTGAAATTGTATGAACAAACTTGGTCTAAACTCCTTTTCTTACTCTTAAGAGAGGGTTATTGGAACCCTTGAACTTGGGAAACTCAAATCTCAACTCAATTTATAGAATCTATGTTGAGTTCTTGTATTTCTTGGAGAAGGGTTTTGGATTTGATCTTGGGGGAGAAACCCCAGCTCTCTTGTGTTTTGGATAATGAATTAAGTCATTTACCTCATTTGGAATATATCTAGTTGATAAAAGAATGGAAATACCAAAGATCTTTTTTTAAAAAATGACTTAAAATACTGAACGGTGCTGCGATAGTCGGAGCGATGGTCTGTCGCTAGCCTGATGGTCCATCAGATCATTTATCGCATACCAGCCGGAAAAAGAACACACTACCTCAATGTGACATCGAAGCAATGGTCCATCGTAGCCTTGACAGTCCATCGGATCATCCATCGCACGTTGGCCAGGATGAGACCATACTGCCTCAGTGGCGACGATCTCAGCAACGGTCCATCGCAACCTTGATGGTCTGTCGTCCTGGCCATCGCACTTAGGCCAAAAAATGGAGTTACTACCTTGGTTGCGACGTACTGAGTGATGGTTTGTCACAAACTCGATGATCCTTCAGATCATCTATCGCACCTGGGCGG